>NW_025776222.1:0-198881 GCF_021130785.1 Homalodisca vitripennis | reverse complement strand
TTTCAGTAAATAATTTAATAAAGTAAAATATCTGAGACCATATTTCTAATCGAATGTTAGAAATTACGGGTTTAGAAATTATTGAATTGAAACCATTAAATACCATTAAGTTAAGAAATGCAATTCTAAGCCAACTGGCATTAACTAATTCAACTTATTGCCAATATCTATCCTACTGTTTTTTTTTACTGTTTTTTACTGTTATTTTACTGTTCTGTTTTTTTTTTTTATTATTTTAATTTTAGTACATTCTAGGAAAACAGTTAAGTTAAACTTTTAGATTATATTGATGTCTATGTAAATATTAATATTTTAATTTTGTGAGCTTCAATTATCTTAGTGTAAATCTTATAGCATATTTTTTCTGGTCGACACCCTGGCAGGTCAAGGACTTTATTGTATACATATCTGTTATTGTTTATTATGTATTAACTATGTTTTATTTTTGGGAAATAAATATTTTCTTTCTTTCTTTCCTTCTTTTCTTTCTTAATATCAAATGTCATAAAAAATATCTCTTAGACACCTATAAGACAGTAAATCTCTGAGTAACCTTAATGCTTGTTATGAAATATGTATGAACAGGTAAACAAAAATCAGCAAGTGTCTTTAAACAAAACATTGTGAATCTATTCTGTTGTACACTTATGGTACAAAAGGAATAATGACAGCCAAAGCACAAGATATTTCTGTAAAAAGCAAGGTTATTTGTCGATTATGAATCTTTTTATGAAAATAGAAATACACTCATTTAAAAATACCTTAAAAATTCAAGTTCATTTAATTGTAAAAGCGTTATCATTACATATGATCTAGTGATTTGTCTTGTGAATAATAGTCGCTAAAACGGTGATTTACACTGTTTTGGGTGTCAAAAAAATCGATTTGTAAATAATAAAAGTAACTCATCTATAAGTCCTAATCCTGGGACTGGTTATCGTAATCCTGGTGGAGATTCTCGGACCTGTGTGTTGAATATAAAACTGAAATAATCCTGGTCCATGTTAAACTTCTGGCCTTCACATATTGTCTTTCGTGATGCTTGACTAATGATGTGAACAAAACTTTGGAATTTATACAAAAACATTGTAATATATGTCACTTGTTGATTTCATGGATTATACTGTTGCGTTTGATTAAACCACTTGTTATCTGATTACACATAGATACATAACAGAGACAAAGATGTACAACTATTCGAGATATGTAATTGTCACTAGTATATCTACAACAAATAAGACTTTCATACGTTTTATGATTTCACTTTGATATATCTAATTCAAAAACCCTAAATAAAGTAGAATTTTCAAGGAAATACTATAGTTCTTTGAGGAAAACAATTTACTGTATGGCTAGGCTATTAATCAAAGATCTTTTTTGTATTGAGTTGGTATGACACATTTTTAAATATAGATGCGGTATTGTTTAGTATAACAATAACAATGTTAGAGAAGTTTATATATAAAGATCTGTTCTAAACTCGATTTTGGGCTTGAAGAGACATTTGATAATATCTCCACAGGGCGTAAAGGCTTTCACGACAATTATACCCTCTATTAAGAAAACGTATTATAAATTTATAACACTTATCTTCACTTGACTCTCATATATATTGATGTTTTATGTAATAAAATTTTAAGAGTCTTTACCGAATTAAGTTAGGTCATAAATTTATTGTAACATTTGGTATAGATTACTTTTTAAGTACTAGACTTAAAACTAATCGATTCAAAAATTGTTATTTAGTTAGAAAAATACCGATAACAGATATAAATTGTTTGTAATAATAAAAAAATATTAATACTATTGCTTTTATGATTAAATACTCTATACTTTTATTAACGTATTCAATCGTTGTGTATGCATTTACCGAAGAGCTAAACCAATATGTTATTCCCTGTATATCCGAATTAAAAGTCAATGGTTCCATGTGTAGATAGAAAAAATATAAATAAAAAACATGCATACTCATAACACATGCCATTATCTAGAAAGCTAACTCCACTGATGATATTGACGTATTCCAGATTACATTTTGAGAATCCCACAAAAGCGTGTATATTACAGAAGTTTACATGTCAACCACACATTACTCTTGGCTCTGGTCACAATTTCCTAATGAACAACAAATACTTCTTAGATATATTTTTTCAAGGGCTTAATAACCACTCCTAAATTTCATGATTGGCACTGGAAGATATTCCTTTCTCCTAATGCACTTCGAAATGATGATACTACGTTCAAATAGTAAAATGTTTGGATCCTGAAGTTGAAGAGTGACACTATGTAATTAGTAACAGTGGAACCTCGTCACAGTTTACTCTATAAAAAACAATAATATACGTATAAATAGTTGCAATAATTTCAGTAACACAAGTATCTTAGGACAGAGTAAAGAAATACCAAATCCTCATAATTAGTGAAAACACTCATATGATGGAACCATAAATGTTGTAATCGGAAGTATCCATGATTATAATAAGTATTATTTAATTACGTGTTCCTTGCTAAAATGTTCAAAAGTTTAACCACAACTGTAACTAGCTTTCATTTAAGAATTATCGAATGAAGGAGAGTTTCTTGTTTGAAAGAAGTACATATCGCATGAAATAGAAAAAGTTTTCATACTGTTACGATTGATAAAATCTATAAAGTTTCCATAGTGTTACGATTTATACAATCTATAAATACAAAGCGTGAGATTCATACTAAAAGTATTATTTTTAACTTCAGCTAATGTAATCCCCTTCAAGTCTATGGTATTATCGATATCGCAGTAGCGTTTCCATTTTTCCCTGATCAAGAAAATTTTGTACTACAAAAATAAGCTAAAAAGGCAACATTGGTCAACAATTTACTAAATCCGGTAATTGTAATTTCCTTCAAGTCTGAGATACGTATCAGTTCATATTAAACCTATGTGGTCATCGTTCTGGTACAAAGAGAAGTTGAAATACTAAAATATAATGTGAGTAAAATTTTGTCTTATTAGAACATGTAAAGTTTAAGTAATAAAATAAAATTCTTTTAGTGTTACAACCAAAATACATCCTCAATTTGTGTTTGATAATCAAGAAAAATCTTTTTCTCTTTAAGACATGAGGAATATGTGAGCCAAATTTCAACTGTCTGGAATTCGTGAATTTTGAAAATCATTGATGAGTGAGTGAGGCCTACAATACTCTTTCGGATTGCAGCTTAAGTGTCAATATACAGCCAAAATAAGAAAGGATGAGTAAATGTGGGTTTTACATGATGCATGTGTAGCGTTGTACTAAATGTGTTTTATCAAAATATTTTAACTGAAAATACTTATTAAATTTATAAGAGCGTATTATTAGCTTGTAACTCTCGGTAGATTTATTTCCAACCAATTTTAAGTTTGATCCTAAAAGGGAAGATATGTATTATATTGTAATGTCAGACAACCTTTTTTAATGTTTTGTTCCTTATCATATTAAGTAATGGACATTGCTAACTATATAAAGCTAATAATTTAGCGAAGTAATGCATACAAAGCTTTTAGGTGGTTTTGTATTTCGCTATCTAGTGTATATAAAAAGGCTGGTAAGATATTCCTAAGCAATAAATGACTAACAATAGCTGCATGTTTTTCACGAGAAAACCCATCAGCTCTCTCCTTTTCATTACTCACTCAGTCTGACATAACACTGAGTAATGTTTCATCACTTCTACCCAATTATCCGACTCAATTTACTCGACGACTCAAGTAATTACGTAAAATATTTCCCGAAGATTAGAGCAATGAGTAATTTAAATTGTAAAATTTTATCTTTACTCAATACTAATTTTTATTTGTTATGTACCCCAAGAGCATTTTAAAATATTAGTTGGTCTTAATGTACTTTGGTGTACCCATTGTAATCACAAACAAAAAGACTAGAAATAACACACCCTACAATTATTTAAATATGCACTACATTAATAAACATATTTCCCTGGAAACAAACTTTTCTTCTCGTGGTCCTCAATTCTGTCATTTGTCAATCACAAGATTAGTAACTTAACTTGAGACATAAACTCGATGGTAGAGCCTCCTCGCCAAAAAAGTACCGATGGCCCCGATGATTCCCCCTCCCAAAAATGAAAAGGGCGCGGTCCTGTGCCGGGTTAACACAAAAAACAATTATATCACACCAGTTTACTTCTCTCTTCAGGGTTGTATTAGTCAACTCCGTAACTGTAGTTTTTAACTTAACAGTCACCATAATTATCAAGTCGTCTCATTTGCATAAACCCGTGCAAAAAGACCACTACTAAAAAAGCTCCTTACTTTGTATCTACGTATTAAAAAGATTTAAAATGCTACTACGAAATCCTACCATTCTAAAACATGTTCCTAACTTTCTCTATTAATAATATGCTCAGAATTAGTGTGTTAAAACATGTTTCATAAACAAATATACATAGTTTGGTAAGGATCCTTTAATATACTAATTCTGACGACAGAGAGTATATATATATATATATATATATATATATATATATATATATATATATATATATATATATAGGTATAAAAGAAAACAAAACATGTTTCTTCAACTTGAAAAGCTTAATATTTCGTTACTTTTCAGTAACATTATCAAAAGCATGTATACAATAAAATATAAACAAATATAAAAATGAAGGTTATAAAATCATTGGAAGCAACAAAACAAAACATATGGTATCAAAGAAGAAAATTAAACATGTAACCTTTCCTAAACACAGAGATAGATAAAAAGTTTGAATAATAAATTTAAATTAGCTGTGTCTCAAATTTAATCCAACTGGTGATTTTGATTGAAGAGCCATTATATTTGCTTGTTCATATCTTCTTAGTAATAATTTTGTGTATTCTTTATTGTCATAATTTTGAAACTTCTTGATGCCAATTAGAGAGAAAAAATTTTCAAAGGTTTTGTTGTGTTGGACAGCGTGTGCAGATACGGGTCTAAGTAAATTTTGATGTCGAACATCGGCACGATGATTGTTCATCCTCAGCCTAAGTGACGTGGATATATATATATATATATATATATATATATATATATATATATATCCACCCAAAAACCAATTCTAGTAATTCTAATTAATTATTTAAATTAATATAATTTGCAATACCTTAAATTAGAAAGTATATGAGCCTCCTATAGCTTCTTACCATAGTTTTTCTTCATAATATAGTACATAATATGTAAAAAGTAATATTTTGAAAACTTTTAATCATAATTTACCTTTATTTTTTCGGCTCGTTTAGCAATTACTCAGCGTAGCGTTAGCGAAGCCTTGCATTTAAGAGACCGATGCATATCTCTTCTGAATGTCTCCTAAGAGGATAACCTGAGAAATTATTTAACTAATAAATTTAAATTTAAATTCATTTTAACAATATTTTATGGTATTTAATAAAATTGTATTCTTTACGTAGGCTGTTACGCAGATACGTGATCTGGATTACTCCGAATGTATATACGAACAATTTAAATAATACCTGTTTGTAGACAAGGCTCAAAAATATTTTTAAATGCTTTCCTTTAAAATAAAAATATATGTCTACTCGTAGTCAGTACCTCAAATTATCTTTTAAGTAACTAATATAAAGAAATTTGGAGGGTGAAAGAAAAGCTATCGTATCCTTCCAACTAATCCACTGATTCGGTCATTTTATGTATCAATGAAAATCACAATCATTGCCTAAATATAAGATTTCCTAACTAAGAGTGCTCCAAATAACTAACAGGACTTTCAATTCATATTCAGATTATCAGTAACAATACTTGATAATACACATCAAGTATAAAACAATAATTTACTACGTCACACATTACAACACAAGTTGTGGTCTTTAACTAATGTTGAGTCTTCTGATACATTTTAATTAATTTTTTACATTTTCGGATTGCAGCTTAAGTGTCAATGTACAGCTCAAAATAAGAAACCAGTAGTATATGTGGGATTTACGTGATGCACGAATAGCATCGTACTAAATGTGTATTATAAGATTATTTAAACTCAAAATATGTATTAAATTTTTAAGAGCGTATTATTAGCTTGTAACTCTCGGTAGTTTTATTTCCAACCAATTTTAAGTTTGTTCCTAAAAGGAAACATATGTATTATATTGTACGGTCAGACAGACTTTTTAAAATATTTTGTTTGTTTTCATAATAAATAGTAGACATTGCTAACTATATAAAGCTAATATTTCAGTGGTCTAATGCATACAAACCTTTTGGGTGGTTTTGTATTTCGATATCTAGTGTGTAAAAAAGTTGCTAAAATATTCCTAATAAATAAATGACTAACAATTGCTGCATGTTTTTCACGAGAAAACCCATCATCTCTCTCCTCTTCATTACTCACTCAGTCTGACATCGCTGAGTAATGTTTCATCACTTCAACCCAATTATCCGACTCTGTTTACTCGCTGACTCAAGTAATTACGTAAAATATTTCCCGAAGATTAGAGCAATGAGTAATTTAAATTGTAAAATTTTACCTTTACTCAATACTAATTTTTATTTGTTATATACTGGAAGAGCATTTTCAAATATTATGAGGTCTTAATGTACTTTGGTGTATCGATTGTAATCACAAACAAAAATACCAGAAATAACACTACCTACAATTATTTAAATATGTTCACTAATATTCTCGTTAACGATTAATTATACTTTGGCATGAAACAGAGTTATGTTATTTTACATAGTTTAAATGAAATTTAAAGTACAAAATGGAATATAATAAGTTGTTTATATAACTGTATCACTTAAATTACTAATTTTTAATCTCTTGTAAATTGGAAGAGAGCTCTAGTTGTAATCTCAGTAACTAATTGGATAAATTAAATATGATAGACTACATCTCTCTAAAAATCTGGAGAATATTTTTATTTTATTATTGAGTTTAAAGTAGTTAACGGGATAAGTTTTTATATTTTAATCATAATTAAGTTAGCATTCACTTATTTAAACTTATTTTAAATATGTACCCTACTATAAAATGCTTGAAAGTCTCTTTAGAGATTTAAAAGTAAATTATTCTCTTAGTAATCTTTATACTTTTTAAATATATGTATGAATGGATCTTAAAAGAAAAATTGCAAGTTAAATGTAGTACATTGTAAACTGATTCTTTTTGTACGCTTAGAGTACTGAAAGAATTAAAAATCCTAAATCTCACGTTCTTATTATTTTTTGAAAAAAGTTATACATATATAATTGACTGTTCACGAAACAAGTAATAAACTTATTGTAAAATTCCTTAAAAACTAAAGAATCCCTTTCAATTTATAACATTTTATTATTACACTGGTACACTTTCAACGTTTTTGCTGTGATTAATAATCGCAAAAACTTGGATATAAATTGCTTTTGGTAAGACGAATACTGAGAGCATAAACTTTGATTTATAAATAATTAAAGTAACTCATCTCTAAGTCCATATGCTGATCCTGGTCTTTGCAATCGAACTCTTGGTGTAGATTTTCCACGTCCTGCGTGTTGAGCAACTTTGAACATAAAGCTGAACTATGAAAAGTCCTGGCCCTTGTCAAGCTTTATCATTGCATATTGTTCTTGATCATGCTTTCCCAACACAATATAGTAAGAAATCATCGACTTTTGTAAACAGAACTTCTTAACTAATAAAAAACATTTAAATACCTTTTATTTTGTGGTTTCCATGGATTTAAAAATATATAGACAGCTGTGTATGTTTAAATTATGAAATTTTATTTTAGTTTTTACCTTCATTTGCTTGTTTACGTTACGATTAGTAACATAAAATTAAGTCAATTGTTGTTATTTGATTATTCATACACATACATCCAAAATACAAAAATAATACGATTATTTTTACTATCCTAGAGTATGGTTGATGTGATAAATTATTATCGCTTAGATATAATATCAACAGACACTATTCGATGACATTTCATTGTTAATTAGTATATCTGTAAATAAAAAACCTCGTAGATTTAATTAAATTGTTCGCTTTGTTGTATATAATTTATGTAGTCTACAGTGCAGTGCTCTTAAACTGCAATTGTATAGTTATTTGGTAAACAAGTTACCACGTTATTAAAAAACCCATAAATAATTACAAAAATCGGTGAAAGGTTGAAGAATAAATATAATTTCATATAATTTTTAAATAGTCTGAGGTGATTTGCCTTCAGTTGATGACATCGACTACAACTTCGACTGCACCACGACACTTCACCCCACTGACAGGTAGCGAAAGCTACTAGGGCTTTGACCCTCGAGACACAAGGCAAAAGCCTAACCGGCAGAGGCCTTAAAAGATGTGGGGGATCCACCCCCCCCCAGTCAGCGACTTGACTTGACTTAATCTATTGGTGTCCATTCAATAAGAAATATTGTAAACTGATTCTCCCTGTACTCTTTGGGTACTAAGAAGATTATACATAGCACCAAACACGAATTACTAGCTTTTACACAAAACTTAAAAATACAGTGTATTAACTATATTTAATTTGTACTTCTGTTAGCGTTACGAATGAAATATTGTGGCGTTTTGTGCTGTAAATAATCGCTAAAACTAGGATGTAAACTGCTTTGTATAACAAGAAATAGCAAGTAAAAACTATGATTAAAATTGAATTAAAGTGACTTATCCTTGTAAGTCCTGGTCCTTGTCCTGCTTCTGGCCAATCATCTTGTTCCTGGTGCTACTTCCACGACTAGCTGTGAGTTGAAGGAAATTTGAAAAATGCAACGACATAAAACTTTAGACTTATTTTAAAACATTAAATTATAAATGTTATTTTGTTTCCATGGATATAAAATAATATTTTACTAAAACTGCTGCTTACGTTTAAGCTGTTCCTTATATTGCTGACGTCACGACTACTAATAACGCTAAACTTTTGTTGTATGATTACCCCAACACATAAATTTTAGAGGCACAAACGGGTAAATAAAACAACTATAAAGATTCTTATAAGTTTTTTTCCTCGTAACTGATAAATGTGTTACATTATTAGTGTTTGGATGCAATATCCAGGGAAGCTGTACGACAAGACATATTTTACTATTTCTAATTATTTGACAATACACGTCACGACATGATATTTGGAACCTTCATTTCCGAATGTAACTAAAAGAAAAAAGAATGAAAACAAAAATTTAAAACATCATTTCCAAATTTAACCAATAACCAAATCCCTCTATGAGGCCTGGGGCGAGTTGTAATATTATACAATTAAATGTAAACAAACCAGGTTGAGTTTCTTTTTAAATGAAGTTATCTTTAAATTTGAAATATTTTTAATTACACATTCTTAGGAATACATAATTATCCCAATAAGGTTCTGTAAAATAATATTACGTTTACAAAAATAATCAAATTTATAATTTATTATTTTCGTAAATGGTAAAAAAGATAGCGACACATAAAAAGATTGTTGATCTTAACACGGTGAAGCTTTTAAAACCTAATAAAAAACAATTTCCACCTCTTGTATAGTTAATAAAGTTCTTAACTTAAAATATAAATCTCCCGATTAATATTAAAATATTTCTATGTTTCCATGAAGTAATTGGTAGTGATTTCATTTTGTTCCTGCAACCTGTTACGCCCAAAGAGGCTCTTAACGTTTCGACGAGAAGTTTAGCGTCAGCCTCTTTGTGAGAGACATAGTAATACATGCTGTTTGTTAAGTAATTTAGCAGCATTGTACGTAGTAATCTGACATTAAGTAATTCTTAACATAAATAATAAAACTTATAGAGTAGTTCAGTTCCGATTAATATTTTTAATTAAAATAATTATTATCTGTTTCATTCTTAACTAATAGGAACAAAGTTACTCTCAGTTACGTTGTATATTTATTTAAAAAGGCATTTTTTAAAGATAAATAATTTTATTAAAACTGTACTGTTTCCGAAACTAAATGTTTCATAACTACAAGATTTGTTACAAAATGAAAAAATATCTTTGTACAATCACAGCAAACAAAAAGAGGAATGTAAATTTAATTCTGAATGTCTTTGCAGTTTAAATTCAGAGCTCTGGTGATGGTTTCAGAAAATAATTGGATAAATCAACAATTACAGACCATATTTCTACTCAAATCTGTATAGTATTGTTATTATTTTATTGAGTGTAAACAATTAAATGTTATTAAGATATGAACTTTATTCCTAAGTCACCTACTATTCGCTTATTTTAAATTATTTTCAATATTTCACTCCTATTAAATGCCTGAGTGATATCTCTCAGACATATTTAAGTAAATAATTCTTCAAGTAATCTTTACACTAGTTATCAGATATGTGTGAAGGGATATTATATAGCTTGGACCATGTGTAGATAATTACTGTAAACTGATTCTTTCTGTACACTTAGAGTACTGAAAGGATTTAAAAACATAAATCTCAAGTTCTATTTAAACTCACAAAATATACGAAAATAATTCTTCAAGTAATCTTGAAACTTTTTATCAGATACGTATGAACGGATATTATATAGCTTGGACCATGTGTAAAAACCCTGTTAATAGTAAACACGTTATAACTAAATAGAAACTGTTTCAATGTACACTGATATGTAAACAGCAATTATATATTTCTTTAGGGGAAGCAAAATACTATTGTAGTAAGTTAATTTAAAAAAACAATTATTTGAAAAATTAGTGTGAAGTAAAGATTAATTATATTTAATTTAATTTTTAAATATTTTACTGTGATTTGTTTGAAATTATTAAATCCTGTATTATTAACCTGTATAGGACGGATAAAATTAAAACTATAACTATTTTCATAACAATCCTGCAATGTTCAAACCACTACCCTAACACTTATAGGGTTGTCGCACTAGCTTAATTAACTTTCCATATATATTGCATAGTTGACATTAATTACTATCCTGAAATTTAAGGAATTATAATTTTATTTTTACTGCGCAAGTTTACCGCAGAGATATTTTTATTATTTGAATGTAAAAAAGATAAACTGTGTTTCATATTGAAACATAAATAAGGTATTTTGCTCAGTATCGCTATAAACATATTAGAGAAGTTTAAAATAATGAGCTGTTATAATACTCGATTTCGTGCTTAAAGAGGCCTTTGACCATATCTGCACAGGACGTAAAGTCTTTCACCAAATACCTTCTTTGTTTGTATTAAGAAATCACTTCCAATAAGTTATTTTCTTTCGAATATTTAAATCGAGTGTTCTACAATACGGTATACTATTGAAGTTACATCAATATTTAATTAAAATATGAAAATATAATTGTTGAACTTTTCAAATTTTCAACTAGCACACGTGTATATTAAGATTATTGTAAGTGAATAGCGCGTCCGATTCGGTAATCAAACTCTGACCCTTTACGTGGTATAACCGAGTCGGTAAACACATACTACCAAAACAGTGGTCTACCAGGCACATTCTAGTAAAATTTCATCAGCGTGTGCCCAATAGATGAGAAGGTGCAGGTATTGTAATACTGTCCCGAAAAAATATTTAAAACTATTTAATGCGTAAGTTTTTAATTTATGAATGCCATAATGCTATCCAAAAAGAGAGTGAGTGATTAAACTCTCCACAGGAGACATTTCTAGTGTTCGATTCAGTAACTACTTCATAAAGATAAAAGTCATAGAATATTTTCTCTTTTAAAAACTACCCTACACTGCTTTTTATATGTAATTTAAACAGTGTAACATGATATAGTAGATCACTGATATTATTATTCAGCTAGCATACACTTATTTTACTTAAACTTTAATATATATCCATGAAAATACGTCAGAAAGAAGGCGGTTTGACGTAAGTAAAAAACTTTCTCTTATATAAGTATTAGTTTTTTCATCAAATATTTAAAAACAGGTACAATTTTATTACCAGATATACCGCACCGATAGGCATCTGCAGAACAACCGACCCGGCGGAGGCTCGGTGATCATGGTGCATCGGCGAGTGACCCATCGTCTCCTGGCAGAAGTCCGTGCCCCAGGAGCTGAGATCACCCGGATTGCCATCCACTACAGCGGAGCCGAACTGGAGATTGCCTCCGTCTACAATCCATCTAGAAACACGCTGCAAACTCGCTGCCTTGATGCCCTGCTGCGTCCTGGTTCCCCTGCACTTGTTGCTGGGGACCTCAATGCAAAGCATTTGGACTGGGGATGCCGAAACACCAACTCCAACGGCAGAAGTCTCCACCGTCTCCTGGATAACCGACTCCACATCCAACTACTGACACCTGAGGAGCCCACGCACTACAATTACAATGGACGGCACCTCCCGGACATACTGGACATCGGTCTAGCTGGCTCGCTGGACGGACACATCGAGGTGTTTGCAGTGTCTGATCTCTCGTCAGACCACGTGCCAGTTGTCTTCGACCTCTCGGACGACGGAGCGCCATCATATCCTCCTGCTCGTCCCACCAAGATCAACTGGCACCGCTTTGCAAACCACCTCGCTGACAGACATCGGCCACCACCAACTCCTGCCGAGTCACCGGACCAGCTAGACCGACAAGTACACGACCTGACTTCCATCCTCCAAGAAGCTATGACGGTCTCGTCATCTCCTCTCTCCCGGACTGACATCACTCTACCTCTACCCGAGGAGTTGAGAGAGGAGATTCGCCTTCGTCGCAGACTGCGAAGGGAGTACCAGCAGTCCCGATGTCCCCACGCCAAGCAGACCTTCAACCGCCAAGCCAGGAAGTGCTCTCGTCTCCTGGCTGAACACAGAGCGGCTGCGTGGGATGACTTTGTGGAACATCAAGCTGACGGTGGTGTCGGCGGCATCTGGAAAATCTCCAGGGCACTTCGAGGGGAGAAGAATACCAACCGACCACTTCATGGACAGCGTGGTATTGTCTACTCCCCTGGAGATCGAGCAGAGCCCTTCGCCGACACCATGGAAGGCCAATTCTCTCCACACGCGGATGTCTACGACGAGGACACGTGCGACATGATTGAAAACTTCCTGGAGGAATACCAACCTGACGAAGACGACCTACTGTCCACTGTGACCACATTCGCCGCCTTCGCCCGAAGAAGGCCCCTGGCCCGGACTCCTTAGGAACTCCAGCATTGAAGAACCTGCCGGCTTGGGTGATCGTCACGATCACCTGCATCTTCAACTCATGCCTACGCCTGGCTCACTTCCCGACCACCTGGAAGGATGCCAAGGTGATCATGATACCCAAGCCCGGCAAGGACCCTCTCTTCCCGGAGAACCACAGGCCGATCTCCCTCCTGCCTGTGCTCACCAAGATTCTGGAGAAGATCGTCTTGGCGAGATTCCTTGAGGAGTCCTTCACGTCTATCAGGACAGAACAATTCGGCTTCCGCACTGGCCACTCCACCACCATTCAGCTTCGCAGAGTCCTGAACAACATCACCGGAGCTGTAGGATGGAAGCACCACTCCACTTCGGTCCTGATAGACGTGAGCAAAGCCTTCGACAAGGTGTGGCACGAGGGACTGCTCTTCAAGCTGTCATCGTCTCCATTGCCTGGCAGGATTTTCCGGCTGCTCCGCAGCTATCTCCACCTCCGGACCTACTCCGTCAGCGTTGCCCGATCCACCTCCACGACCCGCCCAGTGACATCTGGTGTGCCACAGGGATCAGTCCTCGGCCCAATCCTGTACCTGTGGTACACAAACGACTTTCCGGTCGCTCCGAGAGTGCAGCTCTCCCTGTACGCGGACGATGCGCTTCTCACGGCCACTTCTGCCAAACTGAGGATGGCTGGGTTCTACATCCAGCGGCAGCTGCACCTACTGGAGCCCTGGTTGACCAAGTGGAGGATTAAGGTCAACGTTGACAAATGTGAAGCCATAAACTTCACGAGATCAAGGAGACAAGCGGACGGCCGTCACCTGTCACTCAACGGCGACGTCATACCGTGGAAGACTTCAGTCAAGTACCTGGGGGTACTCCTGGACTCCAAGCTGACCTTCACACCCCACGTCAAGAGGATCTGTGGCCAAGCGAGGAAGGGCTTCGGCAGCATCGGCCCCCTGCTCAACTCCACGAAGTTACCGACCAGGACGAAGGTCCTGCTCTACACGGCTCTGATACGACCAGTGCTCACGTATGCGGCCCCAGCATGGTACCACCTCACCTGCAAGACCGCAAGGAGGCAGTTGCTCGCTGTCCAGAGCGTGTGTCTCCGGCGGGCCACTGGGTCGCCCTGGTTCGTGAGGAATACCGTAGTCAGGGCTTCGTCCAACGTCCCTACCATCAGGAGCTTCGTGAAAGGCCTGACATCGAGCCTTGAGGAAGCTGCAGAGTCCTCACCGTGGGATCACATCCGTGAGCTTCGCGCCCAGGAGGTCCCCCAACTGCGTCTTCCTATAGATGACTGATGACATCGACTACAACTTCGACTGCACCACACTTCACCCCACTGACAGGTAGCGAAGCTACTAGGGCTATGACCCTCGAGACACAAGGCAAAAGCCTAACCGGCAGAGGCCTTGAAAGATGTGGGGGATCACCCCCCCACAGTCACAGCGACTTGACTTGACTTGACTTTACCATGCGTCAAAGTCTCGTTTATCTTATACTACAAAACGATTCTCTCTGTATTCTTTGTGTACAGAGCGGATTGTAAATAGCCTAAAACACAACATTTGCAGTTTTTAACAAAGCATTGACAACCTTAATAAGTCTAGAATCAAATCAACGAAATAATTAACACGTATTTTTATATTTTTATTTAGTACTAGTGTTGTCACTAACTATTCCGGTGTTCTGTCACTAAAAATAGGATGTGTAAACTGCTTTGTTAGTGAGAGATCGAAAAGCAGATGCTGTGAATTCTAAGAAAATGTTAAAAGTAACTCATCTGTAAGTTCTGGTCCTGGTCCTGGCCATAATGTATCCTGGAGGAGTTTCCCGGCCGTATTTGAAATAGAACAATTTTCATCATAAACTGAGCTAAAGAAAAATTACTGAACAAAATTTTGTATCTTTTCGTTTCTATGGATATACATAATTTTATATATTGTACTGTTGAGTAAGTTTCAAATGTTTTCTTTCTTTTCTTTTAATCTTGAAACTTGCAGACTTCTATTTTTTGCCACGTCTCTTACCGAAAAGCAAAAAAAATTCCCGTACAACAAAGTCATACATTCTCTAGTTACAAATACATCAATAAACATATTTTTATCGTGCTTGTTTCCAAATCCAACCCACAGGCACGTTTGACATGACATTTTACTATACAGCTGCATCTACAAAACCTACATAACATCATATCAGATTCAAGTAGTCTGCCATACAATTCACTTTTTAAATTTTCCCCAAGAGTTATTCCTAACGTTATTTCACAAATTACTGGTAACATTGTTGAAGGAAACAGGATTATTCCGGACATATTCCATCGTTCAGTGATACAATGCAATCAATCTACATACATTCAATCTACAATCTGATCTCTTAAGAAAAATGACAAAATCTATTCATAACTACAAACTAGGTTAAAGTAAACAACAACAAAAAACATACGAAAGCGTTGACATGCATAAGTCTGGAACTGCAACATCCTTATTGTGTGTATATTCCATGCACCATTACTCCAAAACATGCACTTAATAAAAACCAAATACTAATTATTAGAAAAGAACCACAGAACACATAAAATAGCTACGTCTGATCACGTAATCTTTGAAGAATCTCGTGAAGTAGGCGGCAAATTATAAAATAATTCATTAAGATTTACGATTCTTAAAAAATAAAAAAACAAAGTAGATAAAATTGCTAGATAAAACTATTCTTTTACTTAGACAATAATACGTTTTTTGATAGTGCATGTAACTATAACGGTTTAGGCTGTCCATCATTTACACTTGTCACTTAGAATGGTGTCTAAGGTTTTCTTTAGCCTGAGTGGGTTTGTGTAGAAGTTTCTTTGTATGGTTGTCTGACTGACTGTCTATTCGCGCAATGCTAATTAACTTATATACTATGCAGTGCATCCGGTACAGTAAAATTTCAAAATATTTTCGTAAAAGCCTAAATAAAAATGTCTTACTAACTGTAAACAGAATTAAATAATCCGTCTTAATTCTGATTCTGCTTATTGGAGACGAGTTGTACTTATCTGAGAATTCATTCTTGTGTATGCAGAAATTAATATTCATTCACATTATACAGACTTCTATAAAATCTATCTCAACATAAGTTGCTATACTTTATTAAATATATCACATTTTATTATACCTTATTTGCGTGCTCAATACTCTATCAATTTACTTAGTCTGTGACTAACTATTCGTCATTATAATCACCTATTAATACAATTTTAAACTTTTCGCTAACCCTCATCCAAATCCCATCAAGTGACATACTCTAACGTTTATCCCTGTGTCACAGATATAGAAAAACATTAAAAATATCAAATATATATATGTCAGTTAACGTTCTATATATCATGACGTGCGAACATACAGATAGTCAGAAATAAAATTTTATATCTTCCCGTGTTATAGTCTTTGATAAGCCTAATCTAACTGTAACGATTTCATCCTCATTGGTCATGAAAAAAGTAATGTATGTGTGTTTTTAAAGCTGTAAATATATCGAACACTTCAACTTTTAATTGATTCAGTGTGAAATGTTGATAGTATTATTGCTGATGTGACAACATGTTATAACTCCCAGCCAGTGTAACATTCATACATGATAACCTCTACATAATAAATACTAACTTACCGTTGGTGACGGCTTCCATATATCATCGTGTAACACTACAACAAAAAATCCTGGTAACTCTTAAAATATCATACCAAGTTTGATTTCTGTGAAGTTGTGGTTTAATTGAAAATTTAAAACTTTAATGATATGAATCTTCAGCTGATGTAAACTTAGAGGAATTCGAAATCGTAGAGTATCGAAAATCATGGAAATATCAGAAATTATTTTTATCTGAGATATATTTTCCTTGATTTACCACAATTAAAAATTATCAAGATACACATAAATAACAGCTATTCACAATCAGACAATATGAAGTGGATAGTATTCGGACTGTATATGATGGTTGGCTGATATTGGTTGAACATTTATTTTCGTATAACTGGATTTTAAGTATACTAAGCAGGGAAAAATACAATTCTTACTTTTCACCCTTTTTTCTCTCCAATTTCGAGGTCCTCAACAAGTGGCATAAGCATTGATTGGTTTCTTTTTAGAGTAAATTTGTCTAGTGATATCCAGGTTGTGTGCATAATACTAAGAGAATTGGATTGAAACTTTTGCACTAACAGACCCATGTTATAGAAGTGCTCTTAAAAATAAAAAAATTCTAAAAACTATTTTCATGTTTAAGTTATTTTATCTGAATATAGAACCAACCTTTACTTTTGAGACGTTACTAAATACAAGGCAACATCTTAATTTTAGTACGCGTAAACTGTATTTTAGGGGATATTGTCTTATACAGGAAACTTTAATAATGAATATTATGTTTTAATAAATCAAAGATGCACTGACGCAGTTTTAAGCCTCTCATTGCTTACGAAGATGTGTGATTCGGTTATTCAGGCAATGGTTCAATCCAGCAGGGTGTCCCGTCGATTCTAGCTCAAGCGTTATTCTCCAAAACGATATATTTATATTTAATCATGAAGTAGAAATTAAATTATTATTAGGTATAAAGATAGCATTCAATATTTAAATGTAACATAGAACTTTAATTAGACATTGATAACACTGGATAATTTTAATAGACCCTTTATTTCCTATTGTACTGTGGAAGAGAAATCTGGCGTGAATTTCAGTAACTAATAGAATGAGTTAAAACTTCTAGCACATATTTGTGTGCACAATGTTTTGGAACTGAATAAAAATTATTACCTTTTACTAATGAAAAAAATGTTATCGTTTTCATATACGAGTATTAAATTAAAAGAATTAACTAATTTCACTTTATTACTTGCTTTATAGAAATTCTACAAACATTTCCATAAGACAGTAAAGTTGAAAAAGGTTTCACGTAAACGGATATAAATATTTTTTTTATCGTTTTCATATACGAGTATTAAATTAAAAGAATTAACTAATTTCACTTTATTACTTGCTTTATAGAAATTCTACAAACATTTCCATAAGACAGTAAAGTTGAAAAAGGTTTCACGTAAACGGATATAAATATTTTTTTTAATAAAACGATTTGAAAATTCCCAAAATATTTGGATGAGCGTATCTTCAATGAAATAATGATAACTGATTCTCCCTGTATTCTATGGGTACTGAGAGGATTAAACACAACACCAAACACAAATTAGTACCTTTTACACGAAACATAAAAATGAATTGTGTTAACTATATTTGATTAGTATTACTGTTAGCAATACCGATGAACAGTTCTAGTGCTTGGAGCTGTGATTATTAGTCTTTAAAAATAGGACAAAAATTGCTTTGGGTAACGAGAGACAGGGAGTAAAATAATTTTAATTAATAAAGAATGAAAGTAACTTATCCAAGTAAATCCTTATCCTGGTCCTGATTCTGGCTGCCCCGCCGTGTTCCTAGTGAAAGTTCCGGGGCTTGTTGTGAATTGAATAATTTTGAAAATTGCAGCGACATAATACTTTAGAATGATTAAAAAACATTAAATTATATCAATGCCATCTTGTTTCCATGGATATAAAATAATATTTTATGTAAACTACTGCTTACGTCTCACCTTTATCCTAGTATTGCTGACGTCACGACTACCACCAACACTAAACAGAACGCTTGTTATCTGATTACCCAATCACATACACTTTAAGGAGGCAAACGTGTGAATAAAAGACATTTGAATGAGGATTGTCCCCCGACTAAAGTTATGATTATTGTTTAAACACAATGTGCAGGGACCCTATTCGTAATGAGATGTTATACTATTGATAATTATTCTGTAATGTGTACATTGAAATTTAAAAAAATACTTCAGAAAATAAGATAACTATAGTTCATAAATAATCATATTTATATTTATATTATAAATGAAAATGTTTTGATGTGTAATATTCACGTTACACTTACCGGACAGATTTAACTAAATTTGACATTTCCATTACTCAGGTACAAAGAAAATATACGCATTTGTATTAAAAAGTATTCCCTAAACATTTTCATGTCATTGTTTTTCATTTTAAAACTTCATCATATATTTAAATTTAAAATAGCGTTTCGCTGTTAACCATATGACACAACGCAATTTATTCAAATTTTTTATTTCAGTAAATAAACATCAAATGTCGTATAAGATAAAAATAGTAATGACAAGTACGATATGGTATTTATATAGATGGCACTAATGACATATTAAACCAATTTGTGTATTATATCTTGACTATCCCTATAGTTAGCTTGTTGGACATTTCTACAAAACCTATTTAATAGGCGAGTGACTAAATAGGCAATAAAGTCGCATTGTAAGATAATACTCTACGTCAATTCATGATCGTACAATAGCAATAAATTCCTTATAAATTAATAAAACTATAGTGCCTTATAATAAATTTAATGTAATGCCTCAAAGTAGAGATATCATTAATGAAAGCGACATATGACATATGATGAAAGTGTGTCAAGTAAAACATTGTTAGAGAATCCTATTTATTGTTTTATAATCATACGCTAGTTATGAATTCCTCACGAAGCCTTCAAAGAAAGGAAGTTCGTGAATGAGTATAATATCTCAAATTATGATTTGAATCAATCTAGATAAGGTATTACATGTTGTATCATTATAACCTAACTAATCTAGTTATTAAGTAATTAGACTCCAATTTATAAATTAATTATATGATCCAATGTCCCAATTAAAGGATGTTGTTTAAAGACTTTTATCTATGAAATAAGGTATCATGCACACGCGATACACGTAAACGCCAGATATGGATAATAGGTCAGAATATATATTGGAATGATAAATATCCTAGCATTTATGTGTACATCTAAGAGCACAATGAACAACGCAGTTCATTTATTGACTAAAATAGTGGTATGATTCAATACTTAAGTATTAATTTCTTGTGGTAATAACTTAAAAATACGAGTACTACCATTTAGGTACATTTTCATAAACTAAAGTTATTTTAAAGCATAACAAACCTTTGTCCTTGCTGGGCGAGATATTCAATCTTTGTACATTTATATTTGGGCTACTTTTTTTGAATTTATAATGTAATGATAAATACTTAATAACTCTACTTTTTGCTTGTAAAGCCTTTACGAACGGCTATTTTGTAGTTTGCGTTTAAGATTAAAAATCGTGAAGAGGAATTTTCTGATTTAAACTGTTCGTAAGAGTTTTTAAGAGGGTGTTAAAGTACAAAGTATATATTATTAAAATTTTCTTATATTTTTTATTAATATAATTAAATTTGATGTCAACATTCGAGACCATTTTCCCATAAATTAATATCAGTTTCAATTTTGTTGTAAATAAAATCTTGCTACGCTCAATTTTAAAAATTTGTAATGAATATTATTGTTATGGTTATTGTTTATATAAGAAGAAAATATAAGGGATCACCGTGTATGGCGTTGATCTGTGAAAACCCTTGATCAAAGGTTAAACGATGAGATATTTTTGAAATCATATGTAGCACACCATATACTGAATCAGCATGGTAATTTAACAACTCATTAGCTTAGGATTAGATAAAGCCCTTCCTACTAAAGGGAGTAAAAATCATCCTTAATATTACAATACAGAAACGATCTAGGTTAAGACAACCATCTAAGCCAATAACCGGGTCATTTGGGGTACCTCCGGTTATTGCGAGACAGATTATCCTTAGGATGCAGGTCAGCCCACGTAAGGATGAGTATTTAACCACCAGACAACAGCCCCAAACGTTAGTCCAGGTCTAATCCCGGAGATATACAGCCACTACAATAGCGCAGGCTAAAAATCACAAGACAAGCAGATCGAAAGACTGCACTGCTTCAATAACTTTATTCCCCTCGCAGTTGTAGTCCCTAATTCCGTCACCTTTCACCAACATTTAGAACTTAACTAGAGACATGAACTTGATAGTAGAGCCTCCTTGGCAAAAAAAGACCTCAAGTTTATATATATATATATATATATATATATATATATATATATATATATATTCAAGTTTATTTATTTAAAACTGGAAATGGATTCTTGGAATGTGAGAAAAAATACTACAGTGCGTATGAATGTAGAGGTGTTTCTTATCAGCGCCCTAGTATCAAATATGTGTAATTTACACATTGCTCATTGCTTGAACGTTCTCTTAGAATTTACAACATGCCGAGAAGCGTTTCTATCACTGCATAAAAATATCCGAGCAGTTTTTATATTTTAAGGTAGATTTTGTAATACAAATAGGAAACACAGTCATTAGATAGAACTATAATGATTCAAGGACTTAAAACTTACGGAAAGTACACGTATGTACATGCTCAGAATTATCAGTATTTGTTCTGACCATTAATAAATGCTTTGTAACCTGATGTGATTAAAATGTTAGTCTCAGAACTAAAATCAGTAATACGTGACTAATAATATAGAACAAATTAAGAGTATAAATCCTTGATAAATTTTAAAATTTATTGATACTGTTAAGAAATTCACATTACTAAAGAAGTTATATACTAGAGTCATTATGGTAATGGTTTACTTCACAATGGTGTCCACTCAATTTATAAGTTCAGCTGACCCATTTTTGTATCTGAATGATTTAGTCTAGTTTGCCATAACAAGAAAGTTAAATTATTATTCGTTTGCAAAAAATTTTGAAACCGTATTAAGTTGCATTAGTTTTAAAAATAACATGAATTACTTGGGTATTATTAATGTTAGTCTAGTCAAATACGCAACTTTCAAATAAATTACATATTTAATCTGACCAAAACATCCATAAAGTTGCTGGAAGACGTACGTTAGAACATCCTTCTCATAACAAATTAATTATTCTTTATCAACTTTGATAAACCGATCCTAAACTGCAGTAACTGCTAATAATTTTCCATATGATTGAACCCGATTCTCCCTGCACGATTTGGGCACAGAGAGGATTAAAACAACCCAAAACACAAGTTTAGTAGCTTTTCAATAAGGAAAAGAAATTTGTGAACAGTGACAATCTTTGCAAAATAAAGGGAAATCCGACGAAATAACAGATATAACAATTTTTTTTTGCTTTCGAATCAGGTCTTCGTTTCATATAAACTGATCTAGTGTTTTTTGTTTGTTTTATTTAATACTCACTAAACTAAAATGTAAACTACTTTGGGTATCAAGAGTCATTATTAGGAGAAATTGTGATTACTCAATAATAGAAGTATCAGCCTTGTAAGTCCTGGTCCTCGTCCAGCTACTGACCATCACATTGTACTACATGTAGTAATTATTTGACTTTGGAAATGCTAAAACATACTCGCAATAGTATTTAATGTTAAAAATATTAAAATATCAGAACTTTTTTGTTTCTATGGATATTAAATAATGATTGTTTGGAAACGGTTTGTTATATTTCATATGTGTTTCTCATTCTTTTATATTTTGTTGCCTTTTGTATGTCAAGGATACTACTAACAAGAAATACATTTTTACTTATCTAACCGTCCACATACATGTCATAAGTTAATTATTATGACTTATTTTAATAATGATTTTTTTTGAATGGTTACTTTGTAATACTCCCCCTGGGCATTGCCTTTATGGGGAAAGATAACTTATTTAATCAGAATAAAAACAAAAGTATACACTTTGATACGGACAGTTATAAAATAACTCCAAATGACGTGGTTATATTTCAAAATAAAACATTGCAAACAATTTTAAATCATATTTTAAAGAATTAATTGTTGACTATGTTGTACATGATCAAATATTATCTTTTAAGTACGGTTTTCGATACGACATTTTACGTATTTCTAATACATTTTTATAAAATGGGAATACCCCTTCTAACCTATATAGCACTTATCTGGATGCTCATGATGTCGAAACTTTGAAGGGGGTTTTATGAGCTTTTTAGTTTTTCGTCGCCGCTTATTTTTGGGTCCCTTTAGACGAACTTGACTCCAGATCTCAGGAGTAAAGTATGAAAGAGCATAAGATTTCAACCGCTACACGTATGAGGAAGGTGAACTGGAGATAAAGTCATCATTCTCATGTAAAGTTATACCTACATTGTTGTATATTTTTAGATTATTTAAAGCTGTAATTATGATATTTAAATATGGTTGCAATAATAATCCTAAGTTAATAGTATTTAAATATAAAAAAGCTACTTACTTTGAATCTACGTATAAAAAGATATAATATTCTATTACGATGTTCCTACCAATCAAGAAATTTTTCTAATTTTCTTTTTTAATAATATCTTCAGAAGTAGTATGTTAAAACATGCTAATAAAAAAATGTAACATAAACATATATAGGTTGGTTAGGATGGTTTAATATACTAATATTCTGAGGACGCAAATTATACAGGGTGACAATTAAGTCTGGAACCTCTTTTTTAATTTTTGAACCACAATAGAAAGAAATACCAAAGTTCACACGTGCTTACTGGTGATAGTAACGCACACATCTGCCCAATTACCGACCAGATAATCCCTTTGGGGGACGGTCCACAAGGAGTCAGATAAAATTCTTAAATAGCAGCATAGGTCAAGTTTGATATCAAATTAAAGGTCTTACTTATCAGAGTACAATGCCGCAAACCGGACTTCAAAAGGTGGATACATTTAGTAGTTATAGCTATTTGAATTTTAAAACAATTGAATAATGTAAATTATTAAGTATTACAAGTAAACACCAATTTTAAGTACCTGTGATCAAAGTAAGTGTTCAAAATGTTCCCCTCCCATCGTCTGGCAATATCCTAGGCGGTTGTAAAAGCCATCCACTGCATTTTGAAGGTAGTCACGAGGAATATCTTGAGCTTCTTGGACTATGAGATTTCTTAGGTGCGCCAAATCTCGAGGCTTAGTACGATAAACTTTATCTTTGAGGTATCCCCCAAAGAAAAAAATCCAGCGGAGATTAATCAGGGGAACGAGCAGGCCACTCTACTGCACCACGTCTTCCAATCCATCTGTGATGGAATATTGTATCCAAGTATTCTCTAACAAGGAGAGCAAAGTGTGGTGGCGCGCCAACTTGTTGAAAATAAATTCTTTGAAATTGTCGACCAAGAGCATGTTGTAGTGCAGGAATTATCTCATTTTGGAGCATTGCTAGATAAGAGTCACCATTTACATTACCATTGATAAATAATGGGCCAATAATTTGATATCCTATAATACCTTCCCAAACGTTAAGTTTCTGTGGATGCTGTGTATGACTCAATCTGCCACTTTACATTCTAACAGTAGTTGTGTTATTGCTAATAATTATTGATTCCTGGCTTCGATTACTACATTGTCAAATGATGGGAGGGGAACATTTTGAACACTTACTTTGATCACAGGTACTTAAAAATTGGTGTTTACTTGTAATACGTACTTAATAATTTACATTGTTCAAATGTTTTAAAATTCAAATAACTATAACTACTTAATGAATCCACCTTTTGAAGTCCGGTTTGCGGCATTGTACTCTGCTAAGTAAGACCTTTAATTTGATATCAAACTTGACCTATGCTGCTATTTAAGAATTTTGTCTGACTCCTTATGGACCGTCCCCCAAAGGGATTATCTGGTAGGTAATTGGGCAGATGTGTGCGTTACTATCACCAGTAAGCACGTGTGAACTTTGGTATTTCTATCTATTGTGGTTAAAAAATTAAAAAAGAGGTTCCAGACTTAATTGTCACCCTGTATAAAAAAACATATATAAAAAACATATATCTTCCCAAAAATCGATTGGTACGGAAGTTGCCAAAAACACTTGTAATTAAAATTAATTATTTAAACCATTACCATTTGCAATACCTTTATTTAGAATATATAAGAGCTTTCTATAGTTTTACTACCATAGTTTATTCTGTATAATAT
Organism: Homalodisca vitripennis; assembly: GCF_021130785.1. Classification (NCBI taxonomy): domain Eukaryota; kingdom Metazoa; phylum Arthropoda; class Insecta; order Hemiptera; family Cicadellidae; genus Homalodisca; species Homalodisca vitripennis. The sequence goes on along the minus strand of NW_025776222.1, from coordinate 173,901 downwards.
AGCCAGAAATATTTAAACAGTTTGTTTTGTTTTAATTATAAGTCACTTTTATTTTTGCGGCTCGTTCAGCAAAACATATTTGTAAGCATTATACTTTAAAATAAAAATATATTTATACTCATACTGAGTACCTCAAATTACCTTTTTAAGTAATTAACATAAAGAAATTCGGAGGGTGCAAGAAGAGCTACCCTATCCTTCCAAATAGTCCACGTTTTCGGTCATTTTATGTATCTTGAAAATCAAAGTCATAGCCACAAATTGAAATTTCCTAATTGAGAGCGTCTTAAATAAATCACAGGACTTTCAATTGATATATCAGTGAACAATACTTAATCATAAATATTATGTATTACGCATATCAAGTATGCAACAATAATTTACTACGTCATACATTACAACAAAATGTGTAGTGTTTAAATAATGTTGAGTCTTCCGGTTTTTTAATTAATTTTTAATCTTTCGGATTGCAGCTAAAGTGTCAATGTACAACACAAAATAAGAAACCTGGAGTAAATTTGGGTTATACTGAGCCGGTTCAATATCTATATCTCCCCGGCTCATGTGTGTTTTATATAGTGTATGTGTGTGTGGTTTATTGGCTGCAGAGGCCACTGACCATTTGAAGGCGTTTGGCCTTTCCGGTAGAGTGGCAAAGACTCCGAGCCGTGATGTACAAGTTAGGAGTAGCTCAGTTTAAATTTTGTTTAATAAAGTGTTTTTGTTAGTTTTGCTGAGCTGTTCTCCTTCTGACATGTGCGGCTAAGTTTACGGCCCCTCACTGATGAGTAAGTTTTGCTTTCTTTTAAATTTTAGTGATTATTTTTATTTTTCAAACTGTGAAGGTTAAGAGCACATGGTTTTCCAAATTGTAGTTTTGCCTTTTATTAAATTTTAGTACTTCGGGCTGTTAACTAATTTTTAAATTGGCTTTCAAATTAATTCTCTTACACTTTTATTAGTTTTCACCCTTTCCATTCGGCTTAAATTAATTTTCTGTCTCTCAGTGAGGACCAGTATATGTTACAGTTCATTTTTATTCTGCAGCCAATATTGTTTGTTATGTGTCACTTGTTATGTAGTTTTTGTAAACAAACCCAGAGAGACTGCTGAAGGTTCATTTTACTAAATTTTTAAGCCTTTCTGAGAGATGTAACGTTCTTCGGGTCTTTTAGCCCATAACTCCCCCTTATAGCCTACTTGGTTAATTTAAGGCCTTCTGCCATCAAATTTTTAAATTTAGATTCCTGTTAATAGGCTGCTACTTATGGCCATCAGTTTTTTTTTTCTAATAATTTTTTTTTTTTTACCAAGAGTAAAACCCTTAAATTTTTGTTCTGTGACAGAGGGGATTTTCATACTAACTTTCTTTGGGGTTGTTGTTTTGAGTTGGGAATTTTATTTTAAGTGCAGGATGCCCTTCCCCTGCTTTTCACCAATTTTGAGCCAATTTTGTCATTAAATGCCTGTTTTAAAAATGTTTTAACCAAATTGTTACGTATGGTAGGCTACTGCGTATACCTCAAATACATTTCTTTATAACTTATTGTTTTAGTCTTTTAAATGGAATATCTTGTTTATTTATTGTTTTCTAATGTTACCAGCTTCTATATTAAGGTTTATTTTAATTTTTATCAGTGATTGATTGGTCTGTGATATTTTGAAATTTTGGTAATTTAACTTAACTTAAAATTCTTGATAGATAACTTTTGGCAACTTTACTTTTATTAAAATCTATATTGTTTGGCAACTATTTATTAATTATTATTAACTTTAAAAGGGTACTAGGCTGAAACCTGGTTTCAGGGTCCAGGAGATGAGTTGATTTTCTCCTGTCATCTCTCCATCATGCGTGGTCGCAGAGAACCTTCGCTTTTGCGCTCTGCTGAAGGACGGCCACCATGATGGACATTGCTACTAGTCAACATCTGTGATACCCTGCTCATATTCTTTATTTATTTGTTATTGTTATTGTTGCCATTTATATAGTTTATATTTTGTTATTTAATTTTAAGTTAGTTTTAGATATTATTTAGTTATTTTTGGATTTCATTAGGAGCCCGCCCTTAGCCGAAGGATACCGGGTGGAATTGGCATTTCTTGTTTCAAATTATGGCGTTTCTAATTTTTTGTATGCAGGTGCACCTGATAAGGATTGTTTGAGGAATATACTACTGCAGGCACTTTTTATTTTTTTTTATTTTTTTTATTTATAGTATCTATACTTATATATTTATATTGACTAGATAGGCCTATGTTGTGTCTTAGTAAATGAACCTGAGTATGCTGACCACGGTGTTCTTTTTTTTACCTAGTTTAGTTTTGATCCGGCATCCCGTTCGCCACCATGGGCGCGCGCTTCCCTGTTGGTTTGCTGTGGGTGTGCGAGCGGCGATGTACGGTTTCAATACGTGTTGCACAAGTAGCATCGTACTAAATGTGTTTTATCAAAATATTTCAACGAAACAAATTATTAGATTTATAAGAGCGTATTATTAGCTTTTAACTGTCGGTAGTTTTATTTCCAATCAATTATAAGTTTGTTCCTAAAAGTGATCATATGTATTATATCGTAAGGTCAGACGGACTTTTTTAATATTTTCTTTTCATATTAAATAATGGATATTGCTAACTAAATAAAACTAATATTTTAGTGGATTAATGCACAAGAAGTTTTGTGTGGTTTTGTATTTCCTTTCATACTTTATAAAAGAAGAATTCTAAAATATTCCTAAGCAATAAATGACTAACAATAGCTGCATGTTTTTCATGAAAAAATCCATCAGCTCTCTCCGCTTCATTACTCACTCAGTCCGACTTCACACTGAGTAATGTTTCATCACTTCAACCCTATTAACCGACTCAGTTTACTCGCCGACTCAAGTAATTACGCAAAACATTTCCCGAAGATTAGAGCAATGAGTAATTTAAATTGTAAAACCTTACCTTTTCTCAATAATAACTTTTTTTATTTTTATTTACTCCAAGAGCATTTTCAAATATTAGGAGGTGTTAATGTACAGTACTTTGGTGTATCCATTGTAATCACGTACAAAACTACTAGAAACAACACAACCTACAATTATTTAAATAATATGTTCACTAATATTCTCGATAACGATTCATTAGTTATACTTTGGCCTGAGACAGAGTTATATTATTATATTTAGTTTGATTGAAATTTAAAGGTGGCAATGGAATCTAATAATTTGTTTCTATAACTGTATCACTTAAATTATTAATTTTTGATATCTTTTAAATTGGAAGAGTGCTCTAGTGATAATCTCAGTAACTAATTAGATGAATTAAAAATTATAGACAATATTTCTCTACAAATCTGGAGAATATCGTTATTTAATTAATGAGTTTAAACTAGTTAAGGCGATAAAGTTTTATATTTTAATGCTATGTCAGCTAGCATTCACTAATTTTAACTTATTTTAAATATGTACTCTGCTATAACATTCTTGAAAAAGTCTCTTTAGAGATTTAAAAGTAAATAATTCTCTTAGTAATCTTTACACTTTTTAAAGATATTTATCAATTGATCTGAAAAGAAAGATTGTTTCATTCGCCTGTGGACATTATGTACTGATTATTTTTGCACGCTTAGAGTACCGAATTAATTAAAACCCTAAATCACAAGTTCTTTTTATTTGTTCATTATCATAATGCTCACGATACAAGTAATATACTTAATCTAAAATTCCTTAAAGACTGAGGAAATCCTAGGATATAAATTGCTTTTAGTAAGACGAATACTTTGATTTATAAATAATTAAAGTTACTCATCTCTAAGTCCTTGTGCTGATCCTGGTCTTTGCAACTACACTATTGGTGTAGATTTTCCACGTCCTGCGTGTTGAGCAGCTTTGAATATGAAAATGTACTATAAAATGTCCTGGCCCTTGTCATGCTTTATAATTGCATCTTGTTCTTGATCACGCTTCTCCAACACGGCGTGGTATGAAATCCACGACCTTTGTAAACACCACTTCTTTACTAATCTAAAACATTGATATACCTGTCCTTTGTGGTTTCCATGGATTTAAAAATATATAGACTGCTGTGTATGTTTAAATTTTAAATTTTTATTTTACTTTTTACCTTCACCTGCTTGTTTACGTTACGACTAATAACATAAAATTAAATTGATTATTCTTATCTGATTATTCATACACATACATCCAAAATACAAAAATAATATGTGTCCCATCCTAGAGTATGGGTTATGTGATAAATTATTATCGCTTGGATATAATATCAACAGACACTATTCGATGATGACAGTATATCTGTAACTAAAAATCACCTCGGAAATTTGATTAAAGTTTTCTCTTTCATTTATATAATTCAATTAGTCTACATTACAGTGTTCTTAAACTGCAATTGTATAGTTATTTAGTAAATAAGGTACTATGTTATTAAATAAGCAATAAATAATTAGAAAGAACGGTGAGAGGTTGAGGAATAAATGTAATTTCATATATTTGTTAAATAGTCTGAGGTGCTTTACCTTCAGCTTATTAACTCTTGTATACAATTGACAGCATGTGAACTATTTTCATACACAATATCAAGTTATCAAACCTCTACCATAACACTAGTAGGGTTGTCGCACTGGCTTAATGGACTCTTCATAATTATTGTATAGTTGACATTGATTACTCACCTGTACCTTAAAACATGATCACTTTAATGTGATAAAGCAAGTTAGAAAAGTGAAATATTGTATTTTTCAAATAAAAAGATAAACAACGCCACATCAAAATTTACATGTGGTATTTTTAAAATAAATATACATATTAGAGAAGGTTAAATATAAGGAGTTGTTATATACTTTATGTTAGCTTAAAAGGTTGAAAGGAGACCATATCCGCACAGGACGTTATATTCTTTCACCTAATGCATTCTCTCTTTTGATTGAGGAATCTCTTCCATTAAGAAAATGCTTTGAGATATTTTTAAATTAATAGTGTCATACACTTGACTTTTCAATATATCGTTGGCGTGTAAATAATAAAAAAATAATACTTTTTCCCGAATTAAGATGGAGACACTAATGTACTGTTACATTTAAAACCTATTACCCATTTAAAATAAAAACATAAACTTAATCAATTCACTCATTTTATATGCCACACATTCAATAACATGGTGGAACTTGTTAAAAGGTATAAAATACTGTTTTTTACAAATACTATTCATTTTTATTCATGTCTTAGTACTCAATCGTTTTTCATACATAACTCAAAGAGCTGACCCAATATAACGTATTGATTTTTTATACAAAAAAAGTCCATGTGTAGATAGACAAAAATATTCATAAAAACATTTATACTCATAACACAAACTACTTACCAAAAAATCCAATTCCTCAGTTACGATTAGAGTATTTCAGATAAGATTTTTTAAATTCATACTTCAAATACTTTATAGATATGTCTTTTTTCAATGGCTAATTAAACACACCAAAAATATATAATGGACACTGGAACATATGTCTGACTTGAAAATAACTAGTAATGTTTTAGGATCCTAAATTTGAAGAGTGAAACTACGTATATACTACGTACTACGTTATAAGCATATAATGGAGCACACATTTTTCTGTAAAATTATATAATATACAATGGAATAGATGCAATAATAATATTAATAATGCATGCAACCAATGTTAAAAATACTAACCGGTATTGGTAGAGCCGATAACCGCACAGTATAGGACTTTGTACTTTGGGTCTGACATAGAAAGAGACCACAGCTTCATAACCTGTGTGTGACCGGGCACAGTGTTTGCTACTACCAATGACGCTCGACCCTCCTACTTATTCTGTATAATAAAACCCCCGCACAGGCCAGAAGCCCACGAGGATGGGCGTAATAAGCCTTAAGAGGGGATCTGCCTCTACTCTTTTATAACAATATTTGAATGCGCGGCATGTGTTACAACAATATAATCGTACAGACTTAAATATGTTGGCTACTCTAGGTACTTCCTTGTACACAGCGCCTCACCGCCTTGTTGTCAAAGTCTTCAAAATTGACTTTTATTGCCGTCGTATGTAACACTGTAATCTTTTAAATGCCTTTATTAGTTGAATAAAGGATTATTGAATGTGAAAATGGCTTTTGTGATTATCAATGGACTTGACATCAGAATGGACATAGACAGTTCATAAACCATGTAAATTTCAAAAATGAACTGCCTACTCTCTATAAACATCATCCTCGTAAATATTATTCCTAACATCAACAACGGAGATAACAAATTGATAATGTTGTTTCAATAGCTACATAAAATTTACAAAACAGTTATTAATTAAACTAAAATATTGATCTTTTTAAGTCCTATTACAAATACAAGTGATATCATGATTATCAAAGATACGTGATTAAGTTTCTAATTTGTTTGAACTCAAAGAGAACATTAAATGCTAAATGTAAAAGGAATAGAACTAACCGACTAGTCAAGTTTCAACATGTGCTTTGTACGCCTTAGTAATGGAACTTGCAATGATTCTTGATTACAAGGGTGCTCTTCTCGTGTGACATATTTTACATTAATCAATGAGTTATATTAAGCAAATTGTAATTTGTAGTCCTGAACTGTTTGAATAAATATTGCTATCTCAGGTGATTTAATATGTAAATTGGAAAACATATTTACAATATACACACAGTATTACATGTTGTATAGTATTATGATCGGAAAACAATATTATAATGTATTTCTAATGCGTATGATTTTGTTGTATTGATCATGGTTATCATATTGATGAGTAAATCGCTGTGATGATTTAAAGTGAAGAAGATTGCAAGTTTACTGTAGTGATTGCTCCACATTTTATCGTCTGTTGGATATAAAGTACACTTTTAAAACGTAATATTATCTACAAAAATATAAAGGTTATGTTTAATGATCTTTCACATTATGGTCCCTGAGTCATGCGATGGATTGTTAATTAACTGAAGAGTTATCCTGTGACGCCTCACCACAAGATAGCTGATGATCTAGGTATTAGTGTTTACTTTACAAAGAAAATAGAATTATTTGAAACAAAATTTTCTGCAAGATTTAAATTGTTAAAAGGTGATTATATTTTCATACAGTTAATCCTACAGAGAGGTTTATAACGAAAAGTGTTGTATAGGGGAAGGAAGGGTGCTTAAGGGAGTAGAAGTAGTGAAAATATTAAACATTATAAATGCTGGATTAAGGAATAAAACTTTAAAGCTGGACGTTTTATGGTAACATCCGCAATTCTTCATGTAAATTTTACAAAAATATCATATAACATGTACAGCTACCAGGTCCATATAAAAAGTAGAAAATTATTTTTTTTTACCAGTTTCAAAAAGATAACTTGGACTAAACTTAGTCTCTAGAAGTTAATCTTGTAATATTTTAACACGCTGAGAACTGCTCACACCTTCAGACTGACGTAAGATGGAAATATACTAAAATTATTATCAATACAGTTATTACAGTTTCTATATAATAATGCTGTATTAATTATGTCTGGCATCCTGTATAGTACTAAAATGTGTTAATAGATCTAATATTTTAACAAAATTCTGCGTCTTAAATAAACTAGTTTACGGTATTAGTGAATTTGTAAACTCAGATATTTAGAAACCTCAATGGTTGGCTTAAAACCATACACATATATTGTGAAACTATGAAAATGTTTGAGTTCAATTTCAAAAAAGTAATCTCCTCTGTATACTGGAGGCTAGGTTAAGACGACTTGTAGAGTGCGAAAACAGCGTTCCCGTACCTGTAATTAAACTCGGGCTCTACAGTTGATAAGCTGAGACAGTAATTAATTAGCTATCAGGATGGTAGACTATGTCTGGTAACTATTTCTTCAGCTAGTGTCCTTTAAATGTGAAAGTACATCTGTTTTATTATTTCTCACGATAACACATTTTATATTCGAGAAACGGAAATTTAAAATTAGTCAAAGGGATAAGGTTTATTATTAAACCTTTAATGGAGTCCAGTGAGTCATTGAATGCATGAAACTCTACCTCTTCAACTGTTGTCCAATAAAAAAGATCTCTGGTGTAAATTTCAATATCGATTTTATAGAAGTAAGGCCTGTAGACTAAGGTTCATTGCTAAAGTGTGTTTTTACATCGAATTTAAACAATTTCACAATTTAATTTAAATTAATTGTCTACATTTAGATTATGAAAATTTCAAACATATGGCTGTTAGACATAAGTAACAAGTATTGATTTAAACTCTTTTATAACTATTTAAAAACCCGCCTTATTACCTCTACCGTTATACAATTTTTCTGAAGGATACAGCTCAACATACAAGTTTATCAACATCTATCTCATAAGACAAATAAATTTAATTTAAAAATATAATAATCTTTACAAAACAATTATGGAGTCCAAATTTACATTCCACAAAATATAAAAATCATGTTTACATTTTAATCGAGTGATTGTTGCTGTGATTAATACCACGACTATTAATCACAACACCAATCACTAGGATGTATACTGCTTTGGGTAGCAGGAGATAGAATGAGCGGAAAGTGTTATTTCTTAATAATAAAGAAACTTATCCCTGTAGGTCCTGGTCCTGGTCCTGCTTCTCGACATCACATCCTGTTCCTGGTGGTGGTTGTCAAGCTCACTGAGAGTTAAACTACTTTTGAAGAACACTAACAAAATTACTATCTAACAAAATTGAAATAACTCGTATGTTTCACTGTCGTTTCCATGGAAATCTATAAATTTAATAACCATTACTGTTGAATAATATGTTTTTACCTGTTTTAACAGATGAAGAGCTTTCATATCAATTCTAAAAGGTAAATAACTCTCAGCGTGAGATCGTACAATGTTTAGGATATACCAGTGAAAAGATGGTGATAAAAATGGAGGTTTCTAGAAACATGGACACAGAGGATTTAGTTAACTTTCGCAGATACCTCCCTATTCAAATGTTATAATACCTACACGATATTTATACGTTGTCAATTATAACTTTGTTTAAAATTCAATAATCATGAGACATTTTCTCATGAAATGACACCATTTGTTTCACTGGCTGGAGGTCTAATATTTTGATTAATTTATAACCACTCCATCTTAGTTATGTTATACGATATCTACTATAAAACTATTATTAAATATTATAAAAGGTTTAACTACTTCATCTTACAACTATAAAGCAGGTTCTCCTAGTTAAGGACAACACAAGACTGCTACTGAGTATCCTCGTGTAAAAAAGCGCATCACGTTGCAAAGTGGTGGTGGAGGGAGGTTGGTAAATGTCACTATAACCTAGCTATATCATCATCAAGTCTTACACACATCAGCTCAACCGTATAATCCCTACCCTGCGAGCAGCGACTACTCTACCGAGCGTTAATAAGAGTATTATCGAACTGTTACGTCCACGGATACTAGTCTGTGGTTACGTCTAATGACGTTTTAGTTTAATCTATTTTAAAATTTATACATTTTATGTTTATTTTTAAACAGAGAGATTCTAAATTATCTGTATTGAAGAGATTTGGGAATCTGAAAGCTTTATTCCATCGTACAAAAAGGCCAACTTCACGTTTCATAGTGTCCAGGAAATATAGATTGTAATTTTCAAATTGGTCGCCCTTAATTACCTGTTATTGCCATATCAACCAAGATATAAAAATTCCCTAAATTTACATAATCTCTGCGAAATCTTAGAAATGTTTTTTTTTTTAATTTGCCACTTTTTAATTACCTTTAATAATGGCTGCTTTGATTAAGCAGTAAAACTTTGTAAGAATATGGGATCACGACATAGTAAAGTTTAGAAGTATATCTTGTTGTCATACGACTTCTGCATCTAAAATTACTTTTTAAAAACATTTATATAGTTTTAGATTTGTAAAACTTTACTCAACTGTACAGGCTACCAGTACTGTTTTAACGTACAAAGTTCTCAATGACAATTAACTGATATTTAAATGCATTGCCAAAATGTCAATCATTTTCGTCTGAAAAGTGTTTATCCTGTCTGAGATAAAAAAAAGTTCAGCATCCAATTACTGGTAAAAAATTTCAACGTTTGTTATTTTGAAACACGATACATTGCTTTTATTTACAAACATTAATACTTGAGATCAAAGTGTAGTTATAAACTATTGTTGTTTGCATCAATATGCAAGTTGCTTCTGCATTCAAATGCCCTGTTGATAAAATTAACAAGTTTTGTTGACGAATTCTTTCATTTTTAGAGATGAATCATCTAGATCGTCACGTAACAGATACATTAATATTCAATGGAAACGCGTAATACAAGTAAAGTGTAATTTTATATATAAAAGTAATTGGTTTGTTACATAACTTACCTAGTATGAAGATTACGTATCACTGCTTCGACGATAGTAAGAAGTTGACGTTCATTCTAAGTGGCTTTATGAAATTATACTTGACTTTATTATTATTCAACGACGCTATCAGTAATACGATCTGAATGTCCTAGTTACGCTCTGTTTTAAAAGAGCAATGTACCTATAAATGAAGTAATTTTTATCATTCGCCACTACTCAAAAATGTTTTAGTACGGGTTATCTTATGTTCTAGCTTCTAAATTCGGCATTATCCATTCAGGATGTGTTTTATTTACGAAACTTTTTTACGTAATATTTTTAAAATATTTATGTATATGTATTGCATTAAAAGATTCAAAGTTTCTATGTATTCATAATTCTATATGTACTCATAATCATCCTTAGAGTCAGTGCTGTTTGCATGAACAAGACTGTTGGGTACGTTGGAATCCTTATTTTCGAAATAATTTTGTCTTGTTATGGCACAGATAATAAATTTCCAAAAACTCCCTTATAAGCAAACCTTGTTTGCACTCTAGTACGGTTCTCTAAAGGGCCTTTGCTAACGAATAAATAAGGGCGTTAAGCCCCTTGCTTGTTTAGACTGAGGGATAGACACTATAATAGGAGTTAACACCTTACTCCAATACAAGATTGCTCAGAAATATGTCCCATTATCATTTATTTATATTAACAATAACGTTTATCTACACTAGGAGTGTGTCCCAACCATCTATGATATGAATTAGGTTATTAGAAGATGTTGATTCCTGAATGTATCCTATTTAAATCTTTCACTGAAACTATAAGAGCTCTTGAGCATTAAAAGTTGTTAAATAAGGTTAGACTATCAGATTTTCATCATATTCGAGTCTCCATTATCACTGCAGGATATGTCCATCACCGTAAAACACTCATTAAAAAGTACCAGACTCAGGAGACATCAGGACACATCTCAGTTAGATCTAGTGGTGCTAGCAATAATCTAGCAGGAGCACTGACGAGCGGCTTGTTTGTCTTGATCCTTACCGGACAGCTTTAGTAATTACACTCAAAGATATTGTGCCTGGGATTAGGGGCAATACTATGGATAATTTATTTATTTTCTTCTTCAACAATTGTTATATATTTTAGTAATTCCTACTTTATGATCAAATAATATAGTAAGTAAAATATTGATAATTTAAAAGTGTGATTATTATTCCAAAAACAAATTGGCATAATAGAAAGTATAGTTCATGTATTTTCTAATTTTACTTTTTAATTCCAAATAGACATAAAGTAGAACATAGAATTTGCAAGAGAACCGTAGGAATATAAAATTCCTTACTTAAAATTTCTGTTTACTTAATGGATTGATTGTGACGAAAACAGGATTCTCCTACTTTTTTCGTTCAGTGATACAGGAATTAGTTCACTTCGTTTAGATATATGCAACCTGATTTCTTCCTATTTCACATGTTTTATAAGTGACAGAATATTCAGGATATGTAACATTATGGGTGCTCCTGTATAGATCCGGTGAGCTCAGTCAATTATCTCAGTTATGTCACCATAGGCAAAGGAGAGGGCTGATAAGGCTCTGTGCCAGTCTCTCCCGCCAAAGCAATTTGGAAAAACACTCAACCATGTCCTGGCTAGTAACCACTAACAATAGTCATCTTCCAAGGTAGGCTTTGTGATGATCCTGCTTCAGAAGAAAATCTACAGTAATAACTACTACCCATAACCTGAGAAGGCGGCGACCTACTTAAGGAGAGAAGATAAGACTACTTCCTACTGGAAGATGGTTGCAGAACTAGCCTACTCATCCTTAAGAATTCCTCCTTCTCACATGTTATAAATAATAATGTCTTTTATTTGGAGCGTCTCTCAGTACAAACTGCTTTACAGATCAACTAAAGTCAAACTTAACACTAAGAACTCATACTAAAGTTGCTTATTCTAATTGCATTCATAAATAATCTAAAGCTAAATTTTTTAGGTTACAATACGCAACAGTCACTTACAACTAGTTAACATATAATCCTTAAATTTAGATATAAAACTTGACAGTGACTTTGTGCTCTTCAAGCTACCGGGTAGGTCATTGTACAATTTGGGCCAAAGTAGGAAAATCTTTAATGTAGAATTGATTAGAAATGTAATCGATTTGATTGCTCCTGCATTGGTATACATAATCAAATTGAGCTTCCAAAATGGAGTTTTTTCCTGAAAAACTAAAACAGAGCATTGTAGTACCAATTCTTAAAAAGAAAAATTCAATAAAATTAGACAATTTAAGACCGATAAGCATTCTTTCAGTTTTCTCTAAAATTATTGAAAAGATTATTATTATTCGTCTAGTCTCCTTTCTAAATAATAAAAGATTTTTCAGTACAGACCGTTTTGGGTTTACAAAGGGGAAATCAACAGAGAACGCTCTCATTGACGTAACTAACTTGATATACGGTAGCTTAAACAATAGTAAATTGACTACTGGTATTTTTGTTGACTTTAAAAAGGGTTTTGACTTAGTAAATCACAAAATACTCCTAAATAAACTTGAGTCAGCCGGTATCAGGGGTTCCGCCTTAAACTGGTTCAATAGCTACTTAACTGGGAGAAAGCAACAAGTGAGAATAGGTAACCACCTTAGTACTCCCTTAATAATTATGACAGGAGTGCCCAAGGGTTCCGTTATCTCTGCAACTTTATTTTTAATTTTTATACATGATTTATTACAAACTAATTTTAAAGGAAAAGTATTTGCATTTGCTGATGATTTGGCTTTATTTTACTCTCATTCTAATGTAAATTGCTTGGGGGATTTTATGGCTCATGATATCGCAAAACTAAAAAATCGGTGTGAAGCTACCAGAATGATAGTTAATGTTGACAAAACAAAGTATATTAATTTTAGCCTTTCAGATTACAACATTCCGTTCACTTTAAAATTTCATGATTATAATTGTAGTTATATTTATTTCAACTGTTAACATATAGAAAAGGTCAATAACATTAAATATTTAGGTATAATCTTTGATAGTAGGTTAACATGGGAAAACCATATAAGCGACCTTCATAAGAAATTACGCATGTCGATAAGAAAGTTATATTTTTTTTTAAACTGTTGTGATAAAGAACTATTAAGAACATTATATTATACACTAATCCATTCACGGATGCAGTATGGAATAAATTGTTGGGGTGGGACGTTTAAATATATAATTAAAAAATTAAGAGTTACGCAAAACTACTTCCTCAGAATAATTTTAATTAAACGAAAAACTGACAGTTCATTTCCACTTTAAGTTGATTTAAAAATATTACCGATTCAACATCTGTTTGTATACAAGGTGTTAAGAACCTTCTTTATTAGAAGCGGGAATAATGGGAACCAAAATATATTTTACTCTACCCGTAATGTACAACATGGTACAATAAGAATTCCTAAAGTGAACAAAGAAAAGTTTAGGCATTCCTTCCAATACCTTGCTTCTAAATATTTGAATCAAATACCAATTTCTTTTAGGACTTGTAATTATTTTAAAACAAATTGTGCTAAATTGTTCAATTGGTTTTTATTGCAGGAAGATGTTAAGTTTTTAAATTATGTCCTCAGATAAAAAATATGTAGTTCAGTTAGTTTAACATGAAATTGAATTTTTATATTTACATATTATTATATTTCTATATTTTTTATTTAATTATTTATTTGTTACATGTTTTAAATGATATATTGTTGGTTTGGTACGGTTATTGTTTAAATGTTATAGTTATCGTTAAGATTTTATTATTGCTATTGGTGTGTTACTATTAGTTTAATTGTTGTTATTCTGTGTTGAGTTATTAATATATTGAATACCGATATATATATATATATATATATATATATATATATATATATATATATATATATATATATATATATATATATGTATATATATATATTTGTTACATGTGTTGAGTAATATATTGTTGATTTGGTACGTTTATTGTTAAAATGTTATTGTTATTGCTAAAATGTTATTGTTATTGTTTTTAGATTTTATTATTATTATTATTATTATGGATGTGTTACTTGTAGTTTAATTGCTGTTGTTCAGTGTTAAGTTATTAATATAATGAATACCGTCATATATATTGTATATGTTCAGTATACAGTAAAATAAGTTAGTGCACTCAGTAACAAGAAGGAAGGAAAAGTTAGAATTGGATTAGCCTACCCACATAGAGGTTAGTTACACACAACACAATACTTGTATCACTTGTATTAATTACCACACAATCACAATTATTAATTTTCACAACACAGCCAAATTCAAATTCAAATTCTTTATTCAGCATGTAGACAGAGTTACCAATGTATATGCCAAGTCAACAAATCATAACAAAATATAATAATGTCTCTCAATAAAATAATTTTACTTTTTCAAGTTTACACTATCTTATCAGCTAAAAAGTCCTTAACAGAACAGTAAGCCTTCTCGATCAACAACCATTTCAATTTTTTTCTAAAAACTGTGTAATCTTGGACTAATCTTAAGCTTAATGGAAAACTGTTAAAAAGAATTACTGCTGAATATTTTAAATGATTTTCAAAAAATGAGGTGGAGTGTGGCGGGATATTCATAATGCATCTGGTTTTACTTCTTGTTCCATACATGTGAGTCGGAAAAAATCTATTAAAAAGGTGAAAGTTTTTATGAAGAAATGATAAGGTTTCCAGAATATAAATGGAAGGAAAAGTTAAAAGTTTGTTGAAGGAAAAAAGGTTACCACATGAGGTTCTGGATGGGACATCACAAATCATTCTTAAAGCTTTCTTTTGAAGCCTAAACACAGACTTAGTTTTGGTGCTTTCAGAACCCCAAATGGAAACCCCGTAAGATACGAATGGATAGATGATGCCATAATAAGTAGCAGTAAGAATTTCAGTTAATGCGAAACGAGCCAGATTTCTGAGCTCAAAAATACCCTGAATCAGCTTCCTACAAACATGCTCTATATGGAGATGGAAAGACAAATTGCAGTCAATAGTAAGGCCAAGAAATTTTACGGAGCATTCTGAGAAAACAGCTTCATCACCCAAATAAATACTGAGCAAACTTTTGCTTGAATGGCTGTTAATTGAAAATTCAATGAGTGTAGTTTTTGAGACATTTACTTGAAGACTGTTTTGCTCAAGCCAATTAACAAGTGCATTCCCTTCTAAGAATGTGTCGAGTTCCAGGTGATCTCTGGAGGAATTAGAAAACGTTAGTGACGTGTCATCTGCATATAGGCACAAGTTTGGCACAGTTAAGCCCTTACAAAGATCGTTGATAAAGATTAAAAAAGGACAGGGCCCAAAATTGAACCTTGGGGCACGCCCTTGCTGATAGTTCCTTTCGTGGAAGAACTATTGCAGATGTTATTTGACGCATCAATAAAACTAACCTTAACAAACTGTGCCCTTTTGACCAGATATGATTGAAACCACTGAAGTGCGATACCTCTAATCCCCATGATAGACAATTTATTTAGAAGAAGAACGTGATCAACTTAATCAAAGGCTTTAGTTAAATCAAAAAATAAGCCACTAGACCGGTTACCCGAGTCAATAGTATCAACAATGTTCTGCACACAGAACATTGCGTCAACAGTACTTTTCCCTTGGGTGAACCCATATTGATGTTGAAACATCAGCTTGATGTGCTATAGGAAACTTTTTAATACTATTTTCTGTATAACTTTAGAGAAGGTTGAAACTACAGAAATCGGCCTGTAATTTGAATAGTCCAGATTGCAGCCTTTCTTGTTTCAAACAGTCAGGAAATATACCCATTGAAAATGAATGATTAATCAATTCACTCAGTGGCTCTGCCAGCTCTAAGACTACGTTTTTCAACAAAGCAGATGATATTCCATCTGAACCAGTGGAATTCTTTGATTTTAGGCTGCGAACTGACTCAGCAATCTCCATAGGATTAGTAGGCGACAAGAAAAACGAATTCAGAGGACATGTGCTCAAGGCAGAAGAGCTAATATTAGGCGGAACCTTGTTGGACTTATCACCCATATTAAGAAAATAATCATTGAAAATATTACACACTTCTGAGGGATCATTAACAACCTCTCCTAAATTATTCCTGATTTCTGGTTTTTGGTACTTTTTAAAGTCATGTGAACCTCGACTCTGTTTAACGATCCCCCAAAGTGTTTTGGTTTTATTAGATAACGTTCTGAGCCGCTTAGCCACACTATCAGACTTGAGTTTCAGAATAAGCTTACGATACAACTTCTTGAGGCGAAGATATCTTTGCCTAAGGGGGTGGACAGAAGGCAAATCTTTCGATTCCTAGTAAGAGGATCTTAAATGTTCCCTAACCCTTATCGCCTCACCATCTAGCTTAATCCTACACTTGTCCCTACTCTCTGAAGGGACCTTTCTCCTGACCAAGGGCAAACAAACGTTGTAATAATAGTCAATGTGACTCAAGAACAGCTCAAACTTTGAATACAAATCAGCCCAGTTTTCCTTATTCAAGTAATATTTGAAGAGACTAATGTTTTCCTCTGAGAAAACACGGTTGTAGCGGAAAAGAGCTGGGGATGACTTTGAAGATGATTGAGAACCAACAATTGCAGCCTGTGCATGATGGTCACTTAAGTATGACACTATAACAGAGCTCGAAAAACAGGGTTCAGGTATATCTGTGTATATATGATCAATCAGGGTTCTAGACTTCTTAAACTCTCGTGTATACGAACGAATGGTTTGGCGAAGACCAAAGGACAGCATATCGTTTAGTATACTTTTGGAGTCGTTGGAAGAACCCGCTAAATCAATATTGAAATCGCCCAGGACAATTGTATTTGCACTCCCTTTCATAACCTGTGAAAGACAATCATAAATATTTTTGTAGAAGACATCCTTGCAATTAAGGGTGGGTCTATATACCCTAACAATATAAAGTTTTCCACTGTTTTGCTCAACAGAAATGGCCACCAATTCACAGAAACCTTCAACGCAGTAGTAAGAGACATCAATAAGGGAAAAGGAAGCATCTGGTTTAATGAAGAGAGCAACTCCACACTTTTCCATTCCGGATCTACAGAACGAACTTGCCATCACATAACCATCCAATTACAAAATGCCGAATTGGTTAATTAACGTGATGCTCACTAATACACACCACCATTGGATTTTCTTCCTGAATGAAAAGCTGGAGAGTTTCATAATTATAATTTAAACCCCGTATATTCTGATGAAGGACCTTCAGGGAGGTATTATGAAAGCCGTTGCGTACATCACCTGGATTGAAGTCCAAGGCAGAAGCAACGGGGGAAAAGTCACGTTGTGCTAAGATGGGGGATTAGGATGAGGTGTTGAATCGTTTCCCGACGTGAGAGCAGGAGTATCTGGTTCGGGTTCAGGTGTATAAGGTTTAGTTTCAGGAGCAGTAGGAGTATCAGGTTCAGGTGTACCTGGTTCAAAGGATTGTCTTTCGTCCTTATGAGCACTTATCTTAGAAAGAATCTGGTGCATTATGAAACCCAGTAGAAAATTACCCTCCTTATTCAGATATCTACCATCCCTTGTAAGGTGACGCAGTCTTAAGCAAAAGCTTAAATCAACATACTGTACTCCAAAGTTGAAACACATCAACTCTATCTGCTCATTCAACATACACAGAGTACCATACTTCAAATCACGCCTTATTGGAATACAATTTAAAAATACCTTAGAAGCAGGGAACTTATTTTTAACAGTATACAAAAGATCTGCCATAGAATCTAGAATTAAACGTTTGTAACACCCCCCGTTATAACCAGATCCACCATTATAGCACAAGGATACATCATTAGTGCCAAAATTTAAATAAATAACCTTAGGCTTTTCATTTAGATAAGACATAAGTTTTTGCTTTATTGTACGTATTCTGGCTCCAGGATTCAAATCAATTGTAGCACCTGAGTCGGAACACTGCTTGTCCGAGGAAACACTACAATTGGAGGCTCATTTTAAATGACTATTTAAGTTGCTGGACTCTACGTTAAGTGTATTAATATTATTATTAAATTATATCACTGGCTACACTACTGGTAATAGTGGCCAGTAAATTCTGAAAAAGTTATTGTGAATTATACTTTGTAAATTATTGGTGGAATAATTTATTATTATTATTACTATTATTATTAGTCAGGCAGAAAAGTGTATTATTGGCAAGTATTAAAAGATTAGTTACAAGAATGTAGATAAAACTTATGCTAACTAGTATCGTGTAATAGACTTGCGAAAATATGTTTTATTTAAAATGAAAATAACGAGACAGTTTTATGACACTCAGCCTTATTCCGAAATTGGATATGCACCATCACATATAACTCATTCTTCTATATGTAGAAATTCCTTTCAGTTTTATACCAGTTTTCTGGTAAGCAAGCGATAGACAAGAGTGCGATAAAGTTAAATATTGTCACTAACGTTTAAAATTGGCTGCAACATATTATAATTTATTTTTAATCTGAAAATAAAATGTTACTTGTAAAACCTTACACAATAGTACTCAGTTTGATAATTTTTTTTAAATATTTTTTCATTTCCATTTTGGTTACCTTTAAGAACTTTGCAAAAATATTAGCTGAAGCTCATCCAAATCCAATCGGTTAACATGTACATATAAAACACAGTGTCCCTTTAAATATAAAATAACCTTCATACAAATATTGAAATCTAAAGTCAGTTCGTTTTCGGAATATCGTGCGAACTGAGACAGACAAAATTAAAATATTTCAAGCCTCACGAGTGATAAACATCGCTAAAGCTCAGTGAATTATTTAATTTTTAAAAATATAACAGAAGCGGATATAAAGTTACAATATAAGGATGCTGAGCTGAACATTATAGGTATCAAAGTTACCGCACTTTTCAGTACAAGTCAATGGTTATCAAAGTTTAAAAATTCATGTTTATGTCTTTCCTGACGTATACCTATTATCATTACAAGTTAATTTAAAAGATAATTATGGAAGTAAGAGTGTAAACTTAAAAATAGGGTTTTTGTGATAAGTGTTAATTTGAACTAAAACGGACATCACCTATTAACGGATATCATTTTCCTTCTAAAGGACATACAAGCTAAGGCTGAAGTAATTTTAAGAAAAAATTGTCGCAAATATTTTCTGATATTCTTATAAAGTTCTAATGAGCTAGTATTCCAATAACTATTTTAAACAATACAAAACTTAAATTTGAACTTACAGCTAATATACATTTAAAGCCATCATTCGAGTTAATATATCTGCATGTTTATCGAGTCGTTAAGTTTCTCAATAACATTCACCATTACAATGTTCCAGTTAGTGAGGAACCATTTCTGATATGTCTGTGAAGTAGAGTGATGACTATATTATTTATTCAATATTGAATATTTTATGTACTAATTGACAAAACGTATCCACCTCAGTTTCCAATTGGAAATGTTTGAGATTCTTCAAAAATCTAGTTCAAAATTTACATTTTTTATTTAAAAAATCTCTTTAAGTAATTAAGTTTATAGTATAACCAGGACATGGGCTTAATAAATAACACTAGAAATACTGAATAGCAATCTTTACTAGCATTTATTTAGTTTAATGTAATATGTGTAAGTGACAACCAGTGCCACAGTTACCTTGGTCCCGGATCTGGACCACAAGTTAGATAGCTTGTGCCTTCTGAACAAACATTTTGATTGTTCCTATCTGGTTTTGCAGTAGGTTGGCTTTCCTGTCAGTGTGTGATGAAAATTATATTCCGATAAACAATTGTAGTGGAAAATATCATGACAACTCGGAGTTGGCATTATTTTCAAATATAGCGTTTTTGACTTTTTTCAGAGTAAAATTATTATTCATAGTGTAAGTGAAGCATGTAAATGTGACAAAGGAATCTAAGGAGTTGTTTCTATAACTGTATCATCACAATCGGCAAGTTATAATCTCATGAAAAGTAAAAGAAAGCTCTGGTGGTAATCTCATCAACTAATTGAATAAAGTAAAAGATATAGACTATAATTCAGCTCAAATCTGTACAACAACGTTTTTAGAAATGATTGAGTTTAAACAAATTAACGTATTTCATTATGAGTTTTAATCCGAGGTTAGCTAAAATTCACTAGTTTTCAATTTTTAAAAGTTTTACACTACTATATAATGCCTGAAAAATGTCTCTAAGTCACATTGAAGTAAATAATTCTTCAAGTACTCTTTTCACTTCTTATAAACTATGTAAGAATGGACCAAAAAATATTTGGATTTGGTAAAATATGTAATTGTAGACTGATTCTTTCTGTACATTTATAGTACTGAAGGGATTTAAAACCATAATTCTGCTTAAGCATAAAACATAATTAAATGTTAATCAACATAAGTATCACTACACAGGAAAATAAATTCATTGCAATAGTCCTTAAAATTAAAATCCTCTTAACTGAAAATGCGTTATAATAACATAGGATTTGTTTCACTGTATTTTTTTCTTTAATTGATTATTGCAAGACTAGAAAGTATATAGATTTGGGTAAAAAGAATAGTTAGAGAAAATCTTAGAATTGTAAATAATAAGGTAAGTCGTCCATAAATCCTTGTCTCGATCCTGGTCTTCGCCATAGTACTCCTGGTGTAGATTTTCCACGCCCTGCGTGTTGAACGTCTTTGTATATTAATCTAAAAAAAAATAAGAAGACCTAGCCCTTAGCAAGCTTTCGGCAATTGCACTTGTTCCTGGTCGGGCTTCTCTAACCGTGGTGTAAGTTTAAAGAATTTTGTAAATAAAAATATGCATTTATCGAAAGCTTTGTGATACCTGTCCTTTTTTGTTTTCATAGATAAAACAATTACTTAAACTGGTGTGCATGTTTAACCTGTTTCTCTTTGTTTCGCTTTTAGCCTTTACTTGATTGTTTACGTCATGATTATTACTAACATTATGTACATGTTATTATTTCATGTTCAACGAAGTCTTATGCATTAAATATATTTCTATATTTATGGATATTATAAACGTAAAATAAATTTTACTTTAACAATTAACCATTCGTACTATAACCTTTTCCAACAATTATCCTATACTGTGTACTGTTTCCATCACTGAGAAATCTTATGCAGGAGATTTTTGCCCTAAATAAACTTTAAATATTCGGAGTCACGTTTTAGTATATTTTTATTTGTGTAATATGACCTGTAATAATTTTGTGATAAGTTTAAAAACTTTGTAGGTCCTATTTAAGACTTAAAAAAAGTGATAAAATATTCCAACTCACCTATGTTTCTATCAACTGTATACATTAGATTCAAAATTTATAAGGCCGTTCAATATCTTGCAAATATTAAGTCTATATGCTCGCTTTAGGTACATGGAGAATTAAACACAGCACAAAGCGCAAATTTAACTGAGAACATACCGATAGGATTTATTTTGTATGGTAATCATTAATATGTGAGATATGAAAGTAGTTAAAAGATCAACAAACATAAATATCTGTTTAATTTCAATCACGTTACAATTTTCGTAATATATTTGTATATGTTGTTATTTATTTATACCCAACAATATAGGCACTGGACTAGTGATTTATGCCGATAAATTGTAGATAAAACCAGGATTTAAACTTCGTACCTTGAATGTCATTTGATAGTGAGAGCAGAAATTGTGATTTATGGACAATAAAAATTACTCACTGTAGGTCCTGGTCCTAGTTCTCTCTCTGAGCCACACATCGTGTTCCTTGTTCAGTGGTTCTCCGAGGTGCTGTGATTAGATTGACTTTTTAATTTAATACTGAACAGTTCAAAACACTAAATTTTCCAAACATTTCTATTGTTGTTTCCATGGATATAAGTAATTTAAATGTGGACTGCTGTAGAAGACATATCAGCTGAGTTGTATTAATAACAGTGTCAATATTTCATTTCCTTAAGGAACGTTCTTATATAGTCAAAACCACAAGATCTCTTTGTATTTATGTTATAGTCTATTGGCCAAACATTTACGTGTAGAAGCTAACAGCTTTGAGTTTTGTTGAAGTGATGAACTTTTCCTCCAAAAATGAAATTGATTTTCATCCAACACTAGCTTTGGTTCGGTAATACAATAAATAAAAATCTATGAAGCAATATGTTTATCTAAAATAATTATTTTACTATAAACATTGAAATCCAACCGTCAGGCTCGTAAGTGATAGTTATATCACCGTCAGCCAACGACATGGAAAGACTAAATTAGCCATTTTGAGCAAAATATTTGTACCAATATTGTCAAACATTCCAGTTTTTATATTTTTATAAAGAGTGACATACGATTCTTTAAACCTGTAAAATACGCTATTGTACTAATCGTTATGTGTTACTCTAACTTTGGTCATTGAACTTTCTCACCGTGCCCTAGGCTGACATGCACTAAGGGTTTATATCAATTAATTAGTACTACACACCCTGCAGCAACAAAGGGGACTAGCTGTTGATTTGAAACTTCTATTAACTTCTCGAACATGTTTTTTGTACTGTAACTCACTTTAACCCAAATAAGGACTATAATCTGAAAATGTTTACAGCGGGTATCGTATTACTACATGTGCATTAAAGAATATTTTACAACTACGGAGTAACTCTCATTTATTTAAAAAGGAACCTCTAAATATAAATACGAATTCAATTTCCAAAGCTATATATTGTGTCATTTTATTGCACACTTTGTTATTTAAATAAATGTTTATTATATTTGTAGTTTTACATTTATCGCAAATGCAACACTTACATATGTACAATTATGCATTCAATTTTATACATCTAATCTAGTAATACAGGTTGTAACTCGGAAGTTAAATTTATTGGTTCTGCGTCAGTTCTTTGAAACTGAGGTAAGAATCTTGCATTGTAATTACTAAATGGTTTTTTAAATTGGGAAGATGATACGACATTATTCTGATAACGTAAAAAAAATTGTTTTATGGAATGTCCCTTTAAGCAAGGTTTTCTCCTTCATAAGAAAAGTATTCGCAGACATATACTTTAATTACAAAAATATAATTATATTGCTTATTGGTTTTGACATCTGTCTGTAAAATATAAGAGAAATAAATGCTTTTGATACTATTGCACGTATTAGTTAGCAAACTTGACAATGAATTTGCTTAGTAAATAAAATAATTGACGGAGGTATTTCTTAATTTAATTTCCAAGAAAAAACGGTAAAATTTCTGTGGGAGCGAATCTACACGTATCTATACTCTGAGCAGTTGTTGGTCCTATAGTTTCACGTTGCAGTCCTAGGACACCTTCAGTCTGTACTGTAATTTTACTACAGACTGTGGGCATTTTTGTAGTGGAGCTTCAAGATGACTTTAATATCAGGCCAAACGCGGGCGATCTGGCGTTTCATTCTCGAGCGCCTCCAGATAAAAGACTGCGTTGACAGTATTTCCTGGTGGTACAAACTCAAAATGGACGATTCCTCGAACTTCAAAGAAGACTATGAGCATTATTTTGATACGAGACTTGCCCATGTGCACTTTTACAGTATGCACTGATGCTATTGTATAACTCACATGTATATCTTAAATGTGTTCTGGGGTGTTTAAGCTGATCCATTAATCTATAAAATTACTTATTTTAATTCTTGATGAAACAGAAATTAAATTATTATAAGTTACGGAGAGAGATTTTAATGTTTGTGTGATTATAATTTTACTTTTTAAACTAATTAGGCATTCAAAATACTGTAAAGAGTTCTGGCGTGAATTTTAGTAATTAATATAATGAGTTAAAACTTCTAAAACATATTATGTCACAATTTTTTGGCACCAAGTTTTTAATTATTGAATTATACCAATAAAAAAAATTAGTTATTGTTTTTATATGATAAATAAAAATCATTGACTAATTTCTCATTACTCATTACGAAAATTTTCCTTACTGGAAATGCTAGAAATATTGCTGGAAAAAACGAGTAAGAAAATGTTTCTCATTACCAGCTATATATATATATATTTTTTTTTTAATAAAACTACGTGAAAACTTCCCTTGACTTGACTAATATATGTTTCGGTACTAAATAATGTAAACTGATTCTCCCTGTGTTCTTTGGGTACTGAGAGGATTAAACTCAGCACAAATTATTGTATTTTATTTAAAACATAACAATAAATTTAACTATGTACTTCTGTTAGCACTTAATATGAACTACCTGTATTCTGGTGCTTTGTGTTGTGAATAATACTCGCTAAAACTAGGATGTAAACTGCTTTGGGTAACGAGAAATAGTAAAAACTATAAATTATATTGAATTAAAGTAACTCATCCTTGTAAGTCCTGGTGCTGGTTCTGCTTATGGCCATCACATCGTGTTCCTGGTGCTACTTCCGTGACTAACTGAATTGAGCGAAGTTTGAAAAATACAGCGACATAACACTATATAATTATTAAAAAAAAAATATATATAAATTTTACGTTGTTTCCATAGATATAAAATAATATTTTATGTAAAATGCTCCTTACTTTTCACCTTTCCTATATATTTAAGACGTCACGACTACTACTACCGCTAAAAAGAACGCTTGTTGTCTGATTACACCAACACATATATTTAAGGACACAAACGTGTGAATAAAACATAATTATAAAGGTTTTAATAAATTTGTTCCCAGTCTCAAGTTATGATGTAAATGCTATATTATTATTGTTTAAAATCAATATCCATAGACCATATTTGACATATGTTATATTATTCCTAATTAGTCTAAAATTATGTAATTCTCATCTTTCTGAAAAATATTATAACAAATGACATAAGTATAATACATAAATAATCATATATAATATTCATTATAAAAACAAAATGTATAGATTTTTTATTTTTAAATGATTGACACACAATCACGCAAAACTTACTGAAGATATTTGCACAAAATTTGATATGTTCAATACTTAGATATACTTAGAATATTTAAGCATATTATTATCTTAAAATACACAAAAAATACTGATTTAATAATTTTGCAAGTGTATCTTACTGTATAAATAGTTAATATCACCTGATCATGTTACAGAGACATACAAAATCATTCCAGTATTTTGTATGTCTATGTATAAATATCAGTTGTTAGTAGAATGAAAACGGTAATGTAAAGTACGATATAGTTTTACATACATGCAGCAATAAGACATTAAACTAATTTGTATATTCAGTTATCTGATGATGTCCATACGTATAGCTTATTGGCCATATCCCAAAACGTAATAATTAGGTGTTAGAGAAGGCTCACTAATAAATATAATATCACAGATTAGAACTAAGGCACCAGAGATAATATTACTTAATTATTAGTCATTATCAGGTAACAAAGGCACATCGTGGGAGAATCCTATTCACTGTTATTATCATTCCCTGGAAATGAATTCCTTACAAAGCCTTAAAACAGTAGAAACTCGTGATTGAGTATTATATTTTTAAGTATTTGTTATGCGAGTTTTATAAATTTCAAACACAATCGTTTTTGATATAAAGAAATAAATAAAATAAATACATAAATAAAAATTCCTTTTATTTAGAGCGTCTCTCACTACAAACTGCTTTACAGACCAACTAAAGTGAAACTTAACACTAAGAACTTATACTAAGGTTGGCTATTATAATTCAATCTATACATAATCTAGAGCTAAATTAGTGAGGTTGAAATACGCAACAGTCACTTACTACTAGGTAACATAAAATCCTTTAATTTAGATCTAAAACTAGACAGTTGACTGTGTGCTCTTCAAGCTACCGGGTAGGTCATTGTACAATTTGGGGACAAAATAGGAAAAGCAGCTCCTACCGGTTTCCAGCCTCATTCTGGGGAAGTGAAGCTGGTTGTCCTAGCGACTGCTACGTTACGAGACCTCTTTGCACAAGTTTTTCACAGGGATAAAGAGGTTTCCTTATGAGAATGTCAGGGCCTTAGGGATCATGCCGACTGTAATTATTCTGCATACCTGTTCAGAATACAGCCTACTAAAAATTTTCGTAAGTATTACTGTAAAGCAATTGAACAGTAAATGTTTTTTTTTTCAATTATGAAAAAAAACTATCAAGTAATTATTTATATGCCACATGCAATACCTTTATTTATATTTATTAGTATTATAGGCAATGTAAATCGGGAGAATTCATCTTCCGGTGCTAGAATAATGTTAATAATAAACTAGAATAACATAAAAATTAAAAACAATTGTACTAAATTAATTTGTAGTATAAGTAATTGGGTAGTTACGTTTATTGCCTAATATAGGTTTAAATAGTTATTATTTATTTAATGTCTATATTTTTATGTATTTGAAAGATAAGCATACTTCGGTTTTGGTAATTGATATCTTTAATGCCTTTTTATGTTCCTAAGACATTATTTTGGAGGTTTAATTACTAACTAATACGTGGAAACAAATCCAAAAGCCATTTTAATACTTAATCTCTTTTGAAAAAAGTGTTAAACAAATTTGCAATAGGACAAAACAACAGATTAACTAGCTTTTCTACAAACGCAACAACGAAATTCATGACTACAGTACTCTAATTAGTCTAAGAAAGAAATCGTAGAAGTATTAAAAAACTGTTCAAGTCGTAATCATGTTATCTTATATAAGCATTATTCCTGTGCCGTATATACTATGATTATTAGTCGCTAAAGCTAATACGTAAATGGTTTGGGTGACGTTGGAAACTGTGATATCTGAACAATAACAGTACCCATCTGCATGTCCTGATCCTGGCCCTGGTCCTCGTTGCCTGTTTCGTTATAATTACACTCTGCGCTACGATTTCGTGACTTTTGATATAAATTTGTAATATGGAAATTACAACTGAAATCTTTTCTTTGGCGTTTCCCTTGGTATACATAGCTCTGATATGTATAGTTATATATTTTCACATGTGTTCTAATTTGTATCTTTTACCTGGGATAATGGTAATTTTACTTCCCTACCCCTTTTTAAAATTTAACGAAATTTATGATATCTAAACAGACATAAGATACACAAGAACAATTAAATAAACCAAATTTTAAACATTTGTTCACTTATTAGATTATGGAGTATGTTTTAATATTTGACTGCTCATACGCAATTAGCAAGGGGTTTTTTTCAATATGGCCGTTTACGCTAATGCTGATTTGTCCATTACAAAAAAATTCAACTGGATTTGAGAGTTTTCTTTCACTTATCTACGTAGTACTGTATACAGGACCATGCACTATAAAATTGCTGTCAAAATTATTACATGCCATAGTACATAAATAAAATTATATTAAAGTCTGACTCTGAATATTTACAGTATAGGCCTATCGTTGAAAAAATATCCTATATAAGATTTCTAAGTCATAGAAAGGGTATATATATATATATATATATATATATATATATATATATATATATATATATATATATAATAGGTAAAGTGATGGAAAAGAGTACATCACTAATTATTACTCTTTAAAGTGCAGTTCATTTCAAGTTTATATAATCCAGAAACACTGACATATATTAAATGCCTAATATTTTATTAAACATATGTTAAAATATATGACTATATATTTGAAATATATATACATAAGTTTATTACTGTTAAAACGTTATATATTGCTTTTATACTACGTTAATATAATTATTCTGGAATAAGGACCATTTTGGACACATAAATGTAGAAATCTTTATTTTTAGCAAAAGACGAAGGTAAAGTTATATTTGCTGTGAATACAGTAGTAATTTTTATTGTTCAAAAATTTTGAATGAATAAAATTTAAGACCTGATTTTCTCAAAACAATTACGAGTCACAAAGTCCCCATTTATTGTCTTATAGTGTATAAATCACGATTACAAATTGGTTCAATGAAATCATATCATTAAATTCATAGCCATAGGTCGAGACTCATTTTCTCTATAAAGTATAATTTCGTTAAACGCATTAAGAGTTAAAATAGCATCAAAACTAAAAAATTATCGGATATTACAGTTAAAAGTATATTCAGTCACTTTAGGCAAAATTGGGCTTATCGATCTGTAACAGTGTATGTTATTTTAATGATACAGTTAGAAAGTATTAATTAACTCACTAACAACTAACTAAACTCACGCATTACCGATCTTATTAATCAGACGCTTGGAGACCACAATTTACTTTTCCATCTGACTTATTTACCTACATATGTGATTTTTGTGGGATGTCAACCCAAAATTATATCGGAACTCATACAGATGCTTATGTGACTGAAATTATCATAAACAGTAACAAAGTGATAACCAAAAAAATAATTAAAATGACATAAGTGTTGTAATTTCGTACCTGTTGTACTGTTACAACCAAGATCATGAAGGCATTAGGTAACATTTTGTAGAAAATGTTGATCATGGAGAAGTCTAGTTTGGGAAGATTTCAATTCTTCTAGTTTTATGATGATTGTCTTATTTTGATACAAACGCTGTTTTTTATCAGTTTTTAAACTTAATTAAATTTATATTACTCTTAAACAATTGACTATAACCTGATTAAGACGTAACTCTCTTTAATGATAAACAAATAGTAGCCACGAACTGTTACTCGTTGTACGCCACACTGTTGCTGGTGCTGACGTGGGTTGTGCTGAGTAACCAGCTGCTACTTGACTATCTGGAGGACTATCAAAGGCGAGCTGATCACTCCGAGGTACTGCGGCCTGAGCGTGGCTGAGATGAAGCTTGCCACTCGGGACCTCTCCCTGGACTTCGTAGCGGCTGAAACCTGTGGTGAGAGAATCACAATTGTCCGGCATATGTGAACCGTCTGGATTAGTAACGCCTTGCGTACATCAGACCTTAATATTATGTAAGGGAATGGCAATGATAACGTCTTAATTAAATTGCGTAATACTCAAATTCGTTTTTTAGGCAAAGGTAAAGTTTAGGTTACAGACGTTGTATATAAAAAATGTACTCGTCCAAAACTTAAAATTAGGTATTGAGGTTAAAATTGTGTTTTTTGAAAATAACGATGATAAGTTATGTAAGTCAAAGGCATTACAAATATTTCCTAATAATTTATAAAGATCACCATGACAAATGGTTCGATGAAACTATAACTAAAACAGTTCGTAGTCATGCTTAGAATACTCATATCCCCACTTTGAAAAAGGAATCTGAATGAGATATATTCACATAAATAACTGAATTTTACTAATAACTTAAAAGTTTCTTACTTGAGACTAAAAGTAAAATTGGAGAAAACCTGAACCATTATAACCTATCACTTTAAGCGTGTACCTGTACTTTGCACAAACTGTTTATAAATATTGCAAATATATTCTGCCGATATCTCTTTCTCTTTTCACCATACCTATCAATTTATTTATCTATTCATGTTTTTTTGCTGTATTATCAACTATTTAACTTGTATAAATAATGAAGGCGGAGGGAAAGTAACTCTTTCCCTGCAGATAAGTAAAACTGTATCTAATGCAGTAGAATTTGTCACTTAATAAAACTTATGTTTTTATTATTTTGTTTAAATTTCATTAAGATGTTTATCGTATTAACATAATGTTTAACACATTTCTTACATGGAACGTCAGGAGTTTTTATAGGGCAAAATTTCAGCAATTATTATAATTTTGCAAAAAAAACCTAAAATATTGTAAATGTTCAGCTTAAGAAGATTTATTTTTGTATTGTATACATTAATTCTATCTGGTATATCAAACGTTTTTATCTATATAAAGTTAATATTGTTCCGTTTATTTATTTGGAGTGAGTATTATGTTAGCCATTGGGACCAGGAGTCATATTGATACCATACTTCTATTATGAAACTAAGGTACATTCTCACAGAATCTAAATATCTTATACCAAACGCTAATAAAGAATGGCTTGAATGTATGGAATGTCACATATCTAAAAGTATCTAAAAGTATATCTGACCTAATTCAATATTGTCTATGTCAGTATGTGAATAATTGAATAATTCAAGTTATTAAAGAACACCCTTACATTCCTTTCCTTCATTGTTTTGTAATCGGTGCCATACTAATGTAGTCCTCTCAAAGGAACTTAAGTGTGGAAGTCAAAAAGTAAGTATAATACCTACAAGTAGTAATAGGGCAATGCGAAGCTAATCGCGTATTTACTGTGTCTTCTTTCAGGTAACAAAGGCACATTGTGAGTTAAATCCATTTATTATTTTTTTACTAAATATGAATTTCTTAGAATGGCATCAAAGATTTGAAATCTACAAAGAGTAAAATTCCTCAAAGTGTATTTAAGGCAATTTAGGGCGTATTTTATGAAGTCGAATATTGTACAATTAAGTAAAATTCTATTAACTGTTTCCTTACAGAAACTTCTTAAACAAAGTAATTTAATTCACAAAAATGGGAGGAGGTATTATTGAAACGAAATATTATAACTCTGGCCTCCATAGGAAAGGATTTAAGAGAAATAAAGTAAAGGTCGACATGTGTATAAAATACTAGTACTTAAGACTATCCAACAAATTAATTTGGTTTCTACACTTTGAAAAACGAGAAGAATTCTGTGTGCACTGGCTCTACTGCTTTACATGTTTAATGCTATTAAGGCGTAATTAAAATAACTGAAGCAAAGACGTTTTGAGCCTTAAACAAGAATGTTTGTTTCTAATCTATTATTTATTATATAATAATAATCAATAACAAGTATAGATTTTTTCAACTCTTTACAAAACAGGCATAATTATCCCCACCGTAATCAAAGGAAAGAAACAGAATAAAGCATAATTTTATCAGCATCTATATCGTTTGGCAAATAAATTTAAGTTCTTAATAATATAATATTTACAAAACAAGAATGGACTCCTAATTATATCATTAATAACTACAAAATTCTATTTACATTATAAACGAGCTTATAATAGATATGAGATTTTCTAGTGGTTGGTGCTAGGATTAATAATCGGTAAAAGTAGGGTGTAAACTGTTTTGGGTGGCAGGAGGTAGTAAGAGCGGAAATTGTTATTTCTTAATAATAAAAGAAACTTATCTATGTAGATCCTGGTCCTGCTCCTCGCCATCACATGATGTTCCTGGTGGTGGTTCTTCGACTTACTGTGAGTTGAACTTCTACTTACTGTGAGTTGAACCACTATCGAACAAGAAAACTGAACCATCCAACAAAATTTAAATACCTAAAACAATTTTCCTTCTTGTTTCCATGGAAATCTACAATTTTAATAAGCTTTACTTTTGGGTATGTTTGACATGTTTTTATTCGTTAAAGAGCTGTTCGCATGTATTAAAAGAACCTGCATGTGAAACTAATTCGTGACTGAAAATAGTTGAGAGCTTTCATAAGCTATGGAATCCTAGATATTGGAAGACTGTAGAGGTAAGAACCTCTGTAGAAGATAATGTGGTATAATTATTCGTAGTTTAAACTGCCGATTTGGGGATCTTGGCTCTCATAGTTTGAGAGCTTTCTGAGTCTATGTGTTTTGACACGATGGCTTTACCCACAAGCTGGTTCTTTCAAATTTTCAAAGTACTTCATAAATAATATTTTCAGAGATTTTTATATACTATTAATAAAAAGGTGAAATTTGATATTGGATCTCCAGAGATCAATTTGTCACAGAAGCTGTTAAGGGAATGTGTCAAAGGCTAAGATACTCAGAACCAAAGGTTCACAATGCTTGCAAAGAATATGTCATTCCACAGTTAAGGGATTTGCAGAGGGCGATCGTACAGTGTTTAGGCCATCCCTGTTAATAATGGTGCAAAAGATGAAGGCTTCTAGAAAAATTGAAACGGGGTGAATCTAAATGCCAATTGGCCCAGAAAATTTAGTTATATTTCACAGACATCTCACATTAAGTTACTTATAATACCTACTTGATATTTACATGTAAATAATAATAGTTTATAATCCAATAAATCTTGTGTAATTTTCTCTTAACTTGCCTAAATTCGTTTCACTGGCTGGATGTCTAATAATTTGAACAATTTCGAACAATTCCACCTGAGTAAAGTTACACCATATCTAATCAATAATAATTAAAACTGGTAAGAAAGTTCTATTTGAAATATTTCTGCCAAAATAAGTGTGAACTCCTTACCACAAGACCGCTACTGAGTATCCTCGTGTAAAGGCTCATCACTTAAAGTGGTGGCGGAGTGACGTTGGTAAATTTCACGGTAACCTAGAGCTTCGTTATCACAGTGTCATTGGTTAAACCTGAAGTTTTAAAATAGTATAACTTAAAATATGTTATCTAATTTTGTTTCCAAAATCAGTATGTATGTAAATGTCGAAGTTGTATAACATTATCTCAAAGAATTAATTACTCGGTAATAACACAGGAGGTGAGAGTTAATTTTCATTGTATACAGAAACAAAGTGATTTTTATTAAAGTTTATAGTGAAATTTTCTGTAATAAATAAATAAAACATTTTCTTCACTAGTTGTGATGGAGGTCAAAATGAGAAGGTTATCAGAAGGGTTTAAAACATGAAATTATTATATTGTAATAACACATTAGCTTAAAGCATTTAAATTCACCCTATAGATACGAAAACGTTTTATCGGCAACAGGTAACCATAGTCAATGGGAGTAAAATGGGGAACACACCGTAAATTCCTCATTAGAAGTCACAGTTATTAGTTATATACCAGTCTCACTAAAACGTACCGTTCCATACACATAGAGGTGTATATTCTAAGCTTTAGAACTAATACCCTTTTTATGATTTTATTCCTATAGTTAAATATGCAAGATATAACATTATGATGACGTTTTTTTATAGCAATGAAAGCAGAATAAATTATAACCCACATAACATAGGTATCGTTTACTAATACTATACCAATATTCTTGGGGATAAGAGAGAATTTGGTTAGTTTACCATTTGATAAATACAAACTTCCTAATTAAAGGAGTAACACTCCAAATTGTCTTTTAGCAATTCCCATTTGTTAAATAATTGGTTATTTTATATCTTTTAATAATATTATTTTTAAATTTACTTTATATGTCCAAATAGGTTTCTGCTTTTATTACTACTCTGCGATTGTTGAAATAATACTTACGATTGTGTATTAATTAAACAATAAACCTATATAAACTATCCATAAGACGAACGCTAAAATAGAACAAATATGCATAGTATAAGTGGCTCTCAATTCAGTCAAAGATACCGCATTTCTTTAGGCACCAAAGATGTTTGTTTGAGCGCCTTTATACGAATAAGTATAATTCACTTTAGCAGTTGATAGGAATTTAACCGTATGATCGTTCTTACTCAAAGCGTTTTGGAGTTTACCTTTTGATTCTTTTAATAATTTTTTTTGATATCGATAAATGTTATTTGTTTGAATGTAATTTTAAAATTACTATTTGATCTTAAGAAACCAAACAATGCTTATTGAATGTCTAACATAAAACGATTCTACAGCCCTTGAGTTGATATTTATTATTATCTAATAAATCAATAAAGCTTTAATAATTATCAACGTAAACATATAATCAATGTAGCTTCGGATCTATCAATAATCAATAATGCCAAACATACGAAAGGTAATGTTAAATACTGGAATGTGTCGAAATATATATTTAGGCGTCAATACCACACGTCAACTTTCTTTATGACATGAAAAATTGTGATTGCCTTCACCTTTAGACCTTTTAATAGTATGATTAATGTGTAAACGTGATTTACCACCCTCACTGATAAACACTTAAGTAATTATATAATTCTTCTAAAATTATAAAAGGTCCTTGATTACGACTGGTTTTTTGAAAGTTCGAACTAACTTACAGTCTACATCTCTCTTGACTATTGCATTTCAATATTTTTTTTCTGTTTGCCTTAAAATAGAACCAGAATAATTAGCGTAAAAAACTTAAATTAAAAACTTAAATTTACATTTTTTTAACCTATAATAATAAAATGTATGTATGTAATAAACAGTATTTACAGAAAATATATAGGATAAAGATAATTTACAATGTGTGACTCATATTGCATGTAACAAAGAGAAAGAGCAATTTATAGTTAACAGAACGCTACTGTATATCAAAAGAGACAAACCAAGTACGATTCCTCTAAGGTGAGTCTAGAATCTGTTCGGAGAATTCTAACATAATGTAAGTCATGTGAAGCAAAAGTAAATTAAATTAAAAACACATGCAAATTTTAGTATTAAGT
Organism: Homalodisca vitripennis; assembly: GCF_021130785.1. Taxonomy (NCBI): domain Eukaryota; kingdom Metazoa; phylum Arthropoda; class Insecta; order Hemiptera; family Cicadellidae; genus Homalodisca; species Homalodisca vitripennis. The sequence continues at coordinate 139,374 of NW_025776222.1, read as the reverse complement.
ATAGACATAATATAAAAATGTTTAATAGTTTAATTAAGCTTTATCTAATGAATGGAATTTTGTATTTATAACATAATCTACTTAAAACAAAACCAAACAAAAAGAAGAGTGGTTTAGAGTTTAATAAGACAATAACAATTGCAAGAAATACACTAAATTTTTCTAAATAAGAATAAAAACATACAGCGCCAAACAAAATACAATAAGTTAATAACAATTATTGATACAGAAAACTAACAGACTATAAATATGATTTATAAAAGTATAACATGTGCATGTAATAACGGGACATAAATAATTACTGACAAAAACTTCTATATTTTAAACATTGAATTTTCAATACCATTGACTATAAACAAAGAGAGATTTACCAAACGAATGAATGATTGTGTGAATTATTACATTTTACATAATGTGGAATACGGTTAAACATTCGTGGTCCTACAAAATTTATTTTTGTAGTAACATAAAATTGGTACACACTTTTCTATTACTTCTGCAGCAAAAATAATCGCCAAAATTTTTGACCGGAGTATGCACAGTTGACCGAAACATTTTTAAAATTATATTACAGAAGATTAGTTACCTGACATTTCAAAGCTTACTTGCAAACATCCTGAACTTCGCTAAAATTGAACTATACCAGAAATATGCAATGACTGATATTGAAACCATGCACTAATTTATCAGTATTGACTAAATAGTAAATTTGCTAAACATTAGTGTATCGTTAAAATGGGCTCACTGAAAAAAGATATGGTTAATAATGTTATATATTTAACAGTTTTATGAGATGCAGCAAAACTCTTTGCACTGTTTTAGTAAATGCATTAATGTAAAAACGTTCTTATAAGTCTCTGTCACTGCATAAATCCATATTAAAATACAGTTTATTGGCAGTCCTAAGTTTTTAATCTTATCAAAATTAGGTAATACAGTTCCGTCTACAGTAACGTCACTCAGAGATATAAAATTTATCAAATTTTGGTAATGAAACATCAAATTAAATTTGTTTAGTTTAAGTTTATGTTTCTTAGTCCAGTCCACCTAATTGTTGCTTATCCCAAGACCTAATAAATAAAGTGATTGACTTAGAATATGACGTAATAAAGCAACAAATTAAAAGTCTCTAGTGAGTTTCAAATATATTTGAACTTTTATTTCATTTAATGTATTAAAAGTGAGTACTAACATTTCTGGTAATGGTTTAGATAAACAGGTTGCCCTGTCGATTTAGGAGTTATAAGCAGAGAAATGCATTATTGTCGACAAAGTCTCATTTATTTAGAAGCAGAATTTTAATTATTATTTGTTACAGTAAGAATTTTAAATATGTAAAGTTAACAATTAAATATAATTTTGCATCGCCCTTACTTATCACTTCAATTGGATATTTTATATCTATTCTACAAAAGAAGAGAGCTCTAGTGTAGGTTTTAGTAACCAACCGAACGAATACGAAGGTATAGGATATATTTGCTTGCAAAAATTTATGACACTGTATTTATAGTTATTGAGTTTTAGCAATTTAATAGTAATTAGTAAGGCAATACTAATTTAGCCAGCTATTCCATACTATTTTTAATTGGTTTAAAATATTTAGCCTTCTAAAACGCTAACGAGATTGTTTTACACAATAAGTGAGAAAATAGATCTCACAAACAGCTGTAAATTCTTTATAAACTACGTAAAAGAGTTAAAAAATCGAGATTGACTCGTCTTGCATGAATATTATTGATCACCTATTCTCTCTGGACTCTAAATCTCACAAAAAGCTGTAAATTCTTTATAAACTACGTAAAAGAGTTAAAAAATCGAAATTGACTCGTCTTGCATGAATATTATTGATCACCTATTCTCTCTGGACTCTAAATCTCACAAAAAGCTGTAAATTCTTTATAAACTACGTAAAAGAGTTAAAAAATCGAGATTGACTCGTCTTGCATGAATATTATTGATCACCTATTCTCTCTGGACTCTAAATCTCACAAAAAGCTGTAAATTCTTTATAAACTACGTAAAAGAGTTAAAAAATCGATATAGACTCGTCTTGCATGAATATTATTGATCACCTATTCTCTCTGGACTCTAAATCTCACAAAAAGCTGTAAATTCTTTATAAACTACGTAAAAGAGTTAAAAAATCGAGATTGACTCGTCATGCATGAATATTATTGATCACCTATTCTCTCTGGACTCTAAATCTCACAAAAAGCTGTAAATTCTTTATAAACTACGTAAAAGAGTTAAAAAATCGAGATTGACTCGTCTTGCATGAATATTATTGATCACCTATTCTCTCTGGACTCTAAATCTCACAAAAAGCTGTAAATTCTTTATAAACTACGTAAAAGAGTTAAAAAATCGAGATTGACTCGTCATGCATGAATATTATTGATCACCTATTCTCTCTGGACTAAACGTTGTTACAGAGAGGATTAATAACAGCCAAAAGTTTGGTTAGTAACTTCCCGATAGAAATAATGAGGTGTAATTCGTTACATAATACAAAAGAAGTTGAATGAAATAATCAACAAATACCAAAATTCTCGTAAAAATTGGAATTTAAATGCTTTGAATAAGAAGAAATAGAGAGAGGGGAAATATTGATGTCTAAATGTTAAAACTTACTCAGCCATGTGAGTTCTAGTCTTAGTCCTGCCCCTGGCCATCACATCGTGTTACATATTGTAGTGCTTCTCTGAGAGCAGAGTTAAATTAATAATACAGATGCGATTGATAAAATAGATATTATACTTAGATACCAACGTACCTATACGTGTTTTGGTACGTTTATAAGAGTATAAGCTACTAAGATAGATAAAAAAAACTTGCCTACGCACTTTTAATAATGATGAAAAATGAAAGTTTGTTGTCAAATTAAAGAAATTTATGATGAAAATTAATAGAATTCACTTAAAAAAATAATCGTTTTTACACATAAAAAAGAAATGGTAAAAAGGACTGAAACATTCTACAAGTGTTGATACAGTAACTATTAATGTTAAAAATATACAAGTTTACTTTAGCAGACAATAGGTTTGTATGTCTCCTCTATATACCTGGATGTATAGAGAACTAGGAAACATATTTTTACTGATCACCTGTTAGTTAGATTACGTTGAGAGCTCTGCACGTGTATGTAATTTCTGTTTGAATGAAGTTAATGCTTGTCTCATTATACTGATATGTACAGGTACGTTATTTTCAGTAATCATAACTCATGTTTAGCCTATCACCTAAAGTAATAAAGTAAGTTGTAGTATTGTCTAACATGCATCGTACAGAGTCAATGAAAAAATAAATTTTATTTTCTCTAGTAATGTAACAACTACACAACTTATCAAAAATTCCCAATTACTACGTTAACAAAAAAAAAATTATGATGTTTAGAGCATACGATGCAAAAATAAAATCTGTAATAATTTATTATGTTTTCAAACTTACACACGCACGTTATCAACTGTTTGTGAATCCAGCTAAAGTAAAGTTGTTAAATTAAGTGATATTTAAATTTTGTAATCTAATTATAACAGTAGAATAACTTTCATTTAGATAATGGAAAAAATGGATATACTCTCAGTAGTGTATTTGGGGTTGGTAGTGTAGTTAATCATGTTAGAGATTCTTGGACCTGCGTGTTCAATATAAAACTGAAATATGAAAAATTCTTGGTTCATGTCAAACGTCTGGAATTCACATCCACTGTGGTAACAAATTCCATCAAAAGTATATGAATCAACTTAACTTGTCATAATTTAAAATATGTTCACCAAGGTTCTCCGCAGTTATGTATTATTTTTTGACATGTAATAAAAAAAATTACTGTTTATAATAAAATTAATTATGTAAAGGTGATAATGTAATCTAATAGGATGTTCCCATTAGTATATCACATTAATTAGCTATTTTGTGTCTCTGCTAAGGTGAAAGAGGTGAAAGTGGTGGCAATTTCGGTAAATAATTTAATAAAGTAAAAAATGTAAAACCATATTTTTAATAAAATCTATGAAATTCCGGGTATATAAATTATTAAATTGAAACAATTAAATACCGTTAAGTTAAATAATGCAATTCTAAGCTAACTGGCATTAACTATTTTAACTTGTTGCCAATATTTATCCTAGTATCAAATGCCATAAAAGTATCTCTTATACACCTATAAGATAATAATTCTCAAAGTAATTCCCACGGCCTGATAAACGTACTTACTAAGTGTATATTCAAAAATTACATAAAAATAAAGTATACGTGAAAATTTGAAGCTTGTTTCTGCATTTTGTTACCAAATGTTTTCATTTTTCAAAAGATTGTTTTTTTGTATGCTTATAATAAAATAACAGTTTATTTTGTTGTTGTTTACTTTTAGTGTTTTAAAATAGCATGTATAATTTAAAATAGAAAACTATTTTTTATATAAATATATAGTCAAATTTAGAGGTAAAAAATTAAAAGCCCAAACCCTTGTATATTTTTATACATTTTTGCTTTTTTAAAACAAAATGGCAAAATTACCATTGTTGTTTTATAGAAATGTTTAATATATTTTCTATTTTGGCATAAAATTATCTACATTTTATACAGTTAACATTTTGACCTTACTGTAATATAATACCTTACATAGGTCCAAATTTGAAATTTTCATATAAAACTTTTTGCAATTTCTCCTTATTTTTATGAAAATTTATATTAAACCAAAGAATATCAAAACATTCATTTCTATTTAAAATGGTACAACTTCTGAGAAGATAAGCGATATATAACAATATATTTTTTCTTGATATTAAGTATTTTTTACGAATTCTTTAATAAACCCTTGCAACACGACGAAAATGGACTGACGTTTTATCTTTGGTAACATGGACACACTTCATAGAGACATCTGATATGTCCCCTTCAGAAGTACACATCGAAATTTCTTATATCCATGGAAACAACGGTAGAAAGTTTCGGTATATTTAAATCTTTTGAACTGTTCAGTAGTATATTCAAAATCCACTCTAATCGCAGTACATTGGAGAACTACCCAACAAGGAACACGATGTGAGGCTCAGAGAGAGGACCAGGACCAGGACCTACAGTGAGTTATTTTTATTTTTCATAGGTCATAGTTTCTGCTCTCACTATCTCGATATCAACAGTACGTAGTTTATCCTATTTTATCGACAATTCATCGCTGCATAAATAACTATACTTGTGCATTTATTATGGTTTAAAGTAAATAATAACCTATAAAAATATATTGTAATATTATTAACGCGAAGTAAATAGAAATGTAAGTTTGCTAATCTTTTTATCACATATCTTGCATTGGTATGATTGCTATACAAGATAAATCCCTCTGGTATGTTCTTTATAAACGCTAAGGTACTTTTTCGGTTAAATTTGCTCTTTGGGTTGTTTTTTATTCTCATGTACATAAATCGTACATGAAGAATCGTCATTATACTTTTTAAGATATTGAACTTTGAATTTTGAATCTGATTCATACAGGTGATAGAGTCATAGAATCGTTTTAGAAAACCATTTTCTTAGCTATGTCTCACAGCTATCTTCCCAGTATTCGGTAGTAGCATAAATACTAACAGTGAGTTCAAAGTAGTGAATAATGACGGATTATTACTAAAAAAGCCCAACTGAAATATGTATAAATGTTTACATGTAATAATTTCTATACTTGTGAACAGTTTACCAGAATAAAAAATAATTTAACCCATTTTTGTACTCTTATGGTACACGAAAAAAAATCAGTCAACCTTAGTATTACAGTAAGAATCCCATACTGGACTCCACTGACTTATTCAAATACTTAACATGTTTCGCCTTAACTAAATATTATTTTAGTTTCATTACAATAACTACATTATATAGCAATATTAATGTAGTATAGTAATATTAAATACACCTTACTATTGCAAAAGTCTAATACTAAATCACATATTTGTGAATTTGATTACATTTTTCCTAATAAGCGTGAGTAGTAACTTATGCGTGACTTCCAGAATTTAAATAATTGAGGAGTGACCACTCATAATTATTAATAGAACAATCAATGGTAATATTAATAAGTTATTTTTTATTCAAAGAAAAGATTCTCTCTTTTTTATTCTTTTTATTCACTCCCATTGATCTCGATCTGGTCCGTGTAAAAGTTTCATACAAATATTACAATTTGATTGTTCAGTTCTCGAGACATCATTTTGACAAATATACATTACATAAATTTATCACCAAAATTTTGGTATTTACTAAAGTTCAGCTATAGTTTTTTGAGTGAATTGACATATGTCTAAAAAGCAGGAAAACATGGTTAAATAAATATAATTGAGTGGTTTAAAGTTAAATTGTTAATCAGTATTTAGGATTTAAATGTGGTGACTAGATTTCTGCTATGAAGAACTCTAGGTATTACAATATTAATCCCTCTGGTATGTTCTTAGACCCAGAGTAATAATAGACTATGTCGGTTCGTTTTATTGATTTGACATTTAGACGTTAATGTTCACTTTGGGTTTAAATAAATTAGAAACTTAATCACGTATATTTGACAATCATTAAATCACCTATATTTCTAAAAGGACTACAAATACCACAAGATTAATTTAACTTGTGTTGTTCTGAAAATGTTATAGAATTACCGAAACAACATTATCAATTTACAGTTTCCGTTGTTTATGTAAGGAATAATACTTACGAGGATAGTGTTTATAGAGAGTATTCAGTTAATTTTTATAATTTATATGGTTTATGAACTGCCTATGTCAATTCTAATGTCAAGTCGATTGATAATCACAAAACCCAGTTCAACATTTAACAATCCTTTCCTTAACTAATAAAGGCATTTAAACGATTACAGTATTACATACGACGGGATAAAAGTCAACTTTGAATACTTTGACAACCAGGCGGTGAGGAACTGTGTACAAGGAAGTACCTATAGTAGCCAACATATTTAACTCTGTATGATTATATTGTTGTAACACATGCCACGCATTCAAATATTGTTATAAAAGAATAGAGGCAGATCCTCTCTTAAGGCTCATTACGCCCATCCTCGTGGGCTTCTAGCACGTGCAGGGGTTTTATTATACAGCATAAGTAGGAGAGTCGAAGGTATTGAAAAACACTGTGCCTGGTCACACACAGGTTATGAAGTTGTGGTCTATTTCTTTGTCAGATCCAAAGCGCAAAATCTTACATATTGCGGTTATTGACTCTAGCGACACCTGTTAGTATTTTAACATTGGATTATTGCATCTATTCACTAGTATATTATATAGTTTTACAGAGAAATATGTGTGTTACATTATATACTTACAACGTAGTACGTAGTATAAACTTAGTTTCACTCTTCAACTTTATTATCCTAAAACATCACTATTTATAATTAATCTAGTTATTTTCAAGTCATAAATATGTTCCCGTGTCAAATATATATTTTTGGATTGTTAATTGGCGGTTGCAAAAAGAAATGTCTATAAAGTATTTTAAGTATGAATTTAAAAACCTTATCTGAAATACTCTAATTTTAACTGTGGAATTGGCTTTTTTAGATAATTGTTTGTGTTTTATGAGTATCGACGTTTTTATGAATATTTTTGACTATGTACACTTTACTTTTACTTTGGATAAAAAAATCAATAAATTATATTGGGTCAGCTTTTTGAGTTATGTATGAAAAACGATTGAATAATAAGACATGAATAAAAATTAATAGTATTTGTAAAAACCAGTATTTCATACCTTTTAAACAAGTTCCACCATGTTATTGTATGTGTGGAACATAAAATTTGTGAATTGGTTAGGTTTTGTTTTTATTTTAAAAGATTAATAGGTTGAAAATGTTATAGTTATAGTTATGTTATGTGTTATAGTACATTTTTGTGACTCTATCTTAATTCGAGAAAAAATATAATTTTTTTATTACATCAAAAAACAACGCTTTATATGAGAGGTTAGTGGCTGAATACTGTTTACTTAAAAATATTTCAGAGCATTTTATTAATAATTGAAGTGGTTTCATAATAAAAAGAGAGAATATTATTTGAAAACATTTAATATACTTTGCAGATATGGTCAAACCCTTTTTAACCCAAACATACAGTATATAACAGCTCCTTATATTTAACCATTTCTAATATGGTCATTTATTTAAGAAATACTACATGTATATTTAGATGTGTCACATTTTATTTTTTTATTTTTAAAATAAAAAATTTCACTTATGTAACTTGCATAATAATACTAAAGTGATAATGTATTAAAGTGCAGGTGGGTAATCAATGTCAACTATACAATAATTATGGAGAGTTTATTAAGCCAGTGCGAAAAACCAACTAGTGTTATGGCAGAGGTTTGATAACTTCATATTGTGGATAAAAATGTTTCACATGCTCTCATTGGTATACACGATTTATTAACTGAAGGTAAATCACCTCAGACTATTTAAAAATTATATGAAATTATACTTATTCATCAACCTTTCACCGATTTTTGTAAATATTTATGGTTTTTTTATTAACACGGTAACTTGTTTACCAAATAACTATACAATTGCAGTTTAAGAGCACTGCAATGTAGACTACTTGAATTATATACATCAAAGCGAAAACTTTAATCAAATCTACGAAATTTTTTAGTTACAGATATACTAATTAACAATAAAATGTCATCGAATAGAGTTTGTTGATATTATATCCAAGCGATAATAATTTATCAAATCAATTATATTCTAGGATAGTAAACATAATCGTATTATTTTTGTATTTTTGATTTATGTATATGAATAATCATATTTAAAACATCTACCTAATTTTATGTTATTAGTCGTAACGTAAAAAAGCAAATGAAGGTATAAACTAAAATAAAAATTCAAGATTTAAACAAACACAGCAGCTGTCTATATATTTTTAAATCCATGGAAACCACAAAGGAAAGGTATTTCAATGTTTTGATTAGTTAAGAAATGCTGTTTACAAAAGTCGATGATTTTTTACCATGTTGTGTTGAGGAAGCATGATCAAGAACAAGATGCGATGATAAAGCTTGACAAGGGCCAGGACTTTTCCACAGTTCAGCTTCATGTTCAAAGATGTTCAACACGCAGGACGTGGAAAATCTACACCAAGAGTTCCATTGCAATGACCAGGATCAACACAAGGACTTAGAGATGAGTTACTTTAATTATTTATAAATAATAAAGTTTATGCTCTTAGTATTCGTCTTACCAAAAGCAATTTATATCCTAGTTTTTGCGATTATTAAACAAAGCAAAAACGGTAAAAGTGTACCAGTGTAATAATAAAATGTTAGAAATTGAAAGGATTCCCTTAGTTTTTAAGGAATTGTACAATACGTTTATTACTTGTTTCGTGAACAGTCAATTATATATGTAGAACTTTTTTCAATAAGAAGAAGAACGTGTGATTTAGGGTTTTTAATTCTTTCAGTACTTAAAAGTACAAAAAGAATCCGTTTACAATGAACTACATTAAACTGCAACTTTTGTTTTAAGATCCATTCATACATATATTTAAAAAGTATAAAGAGTACTAAGAGAATTATTTACTTTTAAATCTCTAAAGAGACTTTCAAGCATTTTATAGTAGGGTACATATTTAAAATAAGTTAATATTAGTGAATGCTAACTTAATTAGGATTAAAATATAAAAATTTATCGCGTTAACTTGTTTAAACTCAATAATTAAATAACAATATTCTCCAGATTTGTAGAGAAATGTAGTCTATCATTTATAATTTATCAAATTAGATACTGAGATTACCACTAGAGCTCTCTTAAAATTTACAATGAATAAAAAATTTATTATTGAAATGATACAGTAATAGGAACAACTTATTAGATTCCATTGTTACCTTTAAATTTCATTTAAACTACGTATAATAACATAACTCGGTTTCAGGCCAAAGTATAATTAATCGTTATCGAGAACATTAGTAAACATATAAATAAGTTTGTACGTTGTGTTGTTTCTAGTAGTTTTTGTGGTTACAATGTATTCACCAAATTACTGTACATTAACACCTCATAATATTTGAAAATATTCTTGGAGTACATAACAAATAAAAAGGTATTATTGAGAAAAGGTATCATTTTACGATTTAAATTACTCATTGCTCTAATATTCGGGAAATGTTTTGCGTAATTACTTGAGTCGGCGAGTAAACTGAGTCGGTTAACTGACTTGGAGAGATGAAACATTACTCAGTGAGATCTCGGGCTGCGTGAGCAATGAAGCGGGTTAGTTCTTGATTGGAGAAGACTATCATCATAATAAAACATTAACGCCAGTACTTTTTTAAGAGAACAAGTAAAAACACGTGATATAGGGTTTTAATCGTTTCAGTACTCTAATTGTACAGATTTAATCAGTTAACATTGTCTTTATTTAAAAAGTATAAATGTTGTGAGATCCGTTTACAAATATTTACAATAACTTTATAGATTACTAAGAGAATTATTTACTTAAATATGTCTGAGAGACATTTTTCAGGCACTTCGAAGTAGCGTAAACATTAGAAATAAGTTGAAATTAGAGAATGCTAGCTGACAGGAATAAAATTCGTAACGTATTGCTTTATATAGTTTATACTTAATAATTTCCATAAAAGGAAAATACATTAAAAGTTCATGTAATTTAGTTATAGAAATCTTACCCTGAAAAAAAAAATATTTTCTTTCAAAAACAATTTGAATTCTCTTTCATGCAGAACTGTAAATTGTTTTAATTATATTGTGGAACATATATTTTAAAAAAAAGGTAGAAATTATTTTGATGTAGCTTATGTTTAATGTATTAGAGTTGAACATTTTAAAATGGATGTCTATGATTATTTCGTGTTAAAATATAATTAATTAAGCAAATGGGCAAAATAATAATTAACGAAGAAACATGTCTATTTGGATGCAATGTAAGCTAATCAATCTATTCTCTATAAAAAACTAGGCTAAAATATGAATGTATTTATACTGTTACTCTCATAAATTTGATAATTAAATTCTTTATTATAGACTGAAAATTATACTTCATATTTTAAAATGTGGATTTTTCGGAAATATATACGTGTCATCTCTGATTATGATTGCATGTGCAGTCGAAAAAATTCCTTTGTTGATGCAGGGCTGTGTAGAACTAATTATTTGATACAAACCCTTAGTGCATACTCAGCTGTCTGACTTGGACTAGTTGGGAACCTCGAATGATCAGGGTCAGAGTGAAATATAAAAATAAGTATACTAGAGCGTTTTACAATGAATAATTTACAAGTTTAAATCTTTGTAGGCTACATTTTATAAAAACTATATAAACTGAATTATTTGATAAGATCCGTAAACAATAATTGGCTAAAATGGCTAATTTAATTTTTTAAATCTCGATGGCCGACTAGTAATATTATTATTAAATATTAAAATATTGTAATATACAATAGTTTAATATTTTTCATGAAAAGGTAGGGTGAACATCTACCACTCAAACTCAAAAATAACTGTGACTGACTTTATCAATCCTTATATTTTGTTTTCATTCTGATTACATAAGTAATCATTCACCCTAAAAATTAATGCCCAGAGGGATATTGGCAAAGTAACCATTCCAAAATACCATTATAAAATTATATCATAGGGAATAACTTATGACTATATGGTTTCTTAATATAATGTATGTGTATTGTAGATCAAACAAGTAGAAATTTCTTTTTAGTAGTATCCTTGACATAAAAAGGCGCCAAATGATAAAAGAATGAGACACCCACATGATATATAATTAACAGTTCCCACTGAAACATTATTTCATATCCATAGAAACAACAAAGGTCTAATATTTTAATGTTTTTGATCATTAAATATTATTACGAGTATGTTTCAGCATTTCCAACGTCGTTCAACTTGCAGCCCGTCAGGTAATCACCACATGTAGTACAATGTGATGGTCAGAAGCTGGACGAGGACCAGAAATTAAAAGGATGAGTTACTTCTACTATTGAGTAATCACAACTTCTCCTTATAATGCTTGATACCCAAAGCAATTTACACTTTAGTTTTAGTGACTATTAAATACAACACAAAACTCGTGAAAAGTTTATAAATAACGATTACCTGTTTCCAAAGCAAAAAGAAGTTTCAAATATAATGTATTATTTTGTTTAATTTCCTTCTATTTTTCAAAGACTTTCCCTGATTTTATTTATAGAAAGCTACTAAACTTGTGTTTGGGCTGTTTTAATCCTCTCTGTACCCTAAGCGTGCAGGGAGAATTGGGTTGAATCACTTTCCAAATTATGAGCGTCAAAGCAGTTTTAGAACTGTTTTGCATGGTTTATGATACATACTTAATATTTTATGAGAAGAATGTTCTAACGTACCTCTTCGAGCAACTGTTTAGACTTTTTTGTTAGGCTAAGTATTATGTTTAGTTTAAAATAGTTTATATTACCAGACTAACATTAGTAATACACAACTATATCACGTTTGATGTCTAAAAGATAATAATTTAAAATAAGGTTTCGAATAATTTTGAAGAAAGATATAGTCTACAATTCCTAACTAATTCCGTTAGTTACGTAAACATTCACCAGAGCACGCATCGACAGTACAAGAGATAAGACATGGCAAATTAAAATGATGCAGTAATCAAACATCTACTTGGATTTAATTTCCATCTTCTAATAGTATTCTTGCTATCACTAATAATAATTTAACTTCTGTGTCGTGGTAAACTAGAATAAATAATTCGTAAACAAATGCGTCTGCTGAACTTCTAAATTGAATCGACACCCTCGTAAAGTACAGCAATAGCAGAATGACTTTAGTACATAACTTCTTTATAATGTAAATGTCTTAACAGTATCAATACATTTAGTGCTTTCCAGCAAGTTGTAGTTTTCCTTCATTTATTATATATTATAAGTCGCCTATTATTCGTTTTAGTTCTGAGACTAACATCTTAATCACATCAGGATATAAAGAACTTATTAATGGTCAGAAAAAAATGTTTATTAGTTCTAAACCTTTAAATACGTGTAATTCCGTTTGTTTTGTTAGTTTTAATTACTTGAAGCAATAGAGTGGACAATAAAATGACCATTTTGACTATTGGTTTTACAAAATTAAACCACAAAAACTGCTCTGATTTCTTTGTTATCTAGTAATGAAAACAATTCTCATCATGTTTAAAATTGCAATAGAACTTTTAAGCAAGGAACAATCAGTAAATTTAGTATCCATTTATCAAGAAAGTGATAAAACATTTCTCTGGAATCTAATACATTGACACCTTTCTGTAATAATATTTCTCACTTTTTTCCGGAATCTCTATCTCCAGAATTAAATAACTAAAATTTTTATGTATATTTAATATTCAACAGTACAGGAATTTTTGGATCATAAATTCCTACTAATAATTTAGAATCGTAAAACCCACTATTTTGGGTGAAAGGATCAGTGAAAGTACCACTTAAGGCTCTCCATAGAATGGCGTCCTTTCTTCTTGTTATGGACGACCTGTTTAGGTCTGTAACAGTAGAGGTCTTTTCCAACAGATGTATGCAGATGAGAAGACATGATACTTCTTGTGACTGGTAAATTTAAAATCACAGTCTCGGAATTGACTAATGCAACCCTAACGGGAGCAGTAAACTGGTTAGATAGAATTGTATTTGTATTGACCCGGCCCAGGCTGCTCTGGTCACATTTGGAAGAGAGCATAATGGTGGGCCATTGGTCCTTTTTTGTCGAGGAAGCTCTATCAGCGATTTGATGCCAAGTCAAGTTCCTAATGTTGTTCTTGATAGGTGACAGAATGGAGACCACTACTGGAAAGGTTTGTTGCTAGGGGATATAGTTACTAATATAGTGCAGGCTTCCGATCGTAGGGTCTTTTGATCTTCAGCTGAAGCTTTAAATTTGATTTATATCTACGGGATTATACCTAGACTAACGTTTGAGGTTTTTGTTTTGTAGTTCAACACTTGGTCGTATTGGCTTGCATCCTAAGGATATCCTGTCTAGCAATAAGCTCCGAATTGACCCGGTTACTGCCTTAGATGGTTGTCATAATCTTGCAGGTTTGTGCATAATAATATTTAGTTCATGACTCGTTGGATTGGTTACCCACATCTGTAGGAAATGCCTTCTCTAATTTTACGTTATAAATGAGTAGTAAAATTTACCATGTATATGGTGTATTACACATGATTACAGAACTTATACTTCAACGATTTTCCTTTCAAAAATCCTTCAGGATTATGATGTTTTCAACGAAGGATGTGTTCAAGGGGGTTTCACAAATCAACGCCATACTCTGTGACATCTTACATTTATTTGACGTTTAAAAACTATAAGCAAGAAAATGGTACACGTTTAAAGTTTTGGACATTATGCGTTATAAGATATACAATTTAATTTACAAGAAAGCTGGAAGCGTAATTAATTTATGAAAAGATGGTTTCAAATGATGGTATCAAATTTAATTACATTAATAAATATTAATAGTAAATTGTAATAAGTTATCCTTGTGGTTTAACACTCAAATAAACATTATTTGGAAAAAAAATATATCTGAAAATTCCTCTTTTCGATTTCTGATTTAAATTAATGTGTGGACAATAGCCGCTTTTAACGTGTTTAGATGCAAACATTTGAGCCGGGGCTCAGTTTAGATAGTTTTGTCTATTATTTTTCCCACCTCGGCCACTTTTGTCAGTCGCCAGTTTTCTGCCTGGATGGACTGATTGGTCGAGGTCAGGTGGTTAGCCTTGACTGATTACTGACAAGCTGATTACCGGCAGCGGCTTCTGATCGGAGCGGTCGGACACGTTCGGCAGAGGCGACGTGAATCTCTGGCTGTTGACTGCTCGTCCTGATGCCCATGGCTGGCTAATTCTCCGACTTTCGGCAGGTAATTGTTTTTTCTCTTTCACTCTCTTAACTTAAAATAGTTGGTGGTTTTTCTCTCCCAAGCAGACACATAATTTTCGTTGCTTAGTTAAAAGAAGTTTATTTTTTATTTTTGTAATTTGTATTCCTCGTGTACGTTTTCGTGTCGCAAAGTGTCCTATCCTGTCTTTCGTAACGTTCTAATTTGTTATTTATTAACTATGCCAGTTAAATATTATATTTTGGACTAGTGCATTCTAATTGATCCGTTCGGCGAACGGAAGTTATTTATTTAGTAATCACCTTGTCTTTATTTAGTGTAAGCGAGACGGTACAGAATTTGCGTATTTTGTTACCTCGTGTTTTGTGTTGCGTGCAAAAATTGAGGACAACATTCATGATTTCTATTTTATTGTTTAATTAATTACTTGCTTTATAGTAGCGTGAACGGCTTAGTATTGGATTATAATTTAATTATTGTTATTTGGGAAATAATGTACTGTTATTATTTGTAAATTACATAATTTACGTTACAATTAATATTATAGAATGATTAAAATACAATGAATTATTTTTACATGTAAATGTTACCAAGCTGAATAATTTAATATGGCTGTTCTAGCCTATAAGTAAATGTTTAAATATTTGAAAATTTGTTTTGTATGTAATATTTAATATTGTCACCAAGTAGTGTATCTTATAATACTTGGTGTCTTGAGTTATTTTCGGGAGACAGTTTTTCAATATTTAAAAGGCACTGTTAGCTACAGATTGTTATTTTTAATTGTTAAATTTAAATATTTTATATTTACTTTGTGCCAAACATAATTATATAACTAATTATAAACTAATAATTATAAACTCTTCTGAATATGTACTGGTTATGTTGGCATTTAATAGGGTCCCGTGAGTGCCGTCAAAAGGACTGGTGCGGCGAGTCTGCCCAATGAAACAGCACTGTTAAACCAAAATTGAATGCAAGCGCCCTGCCAGCGCTACTGAACCGTCATCCAACTGGACTGTCTGTAATTCATTTCGTCTTGAACAAGGTTGGATATAAAATGTTTTTTCCTTCTTCTTGTACTGAACTTGAGAGGATTGGGTTTTATGGAGCGCTGCCAGATATTATATCTGGAGGAGGGCCAGTGTTAATATTAACTAGTATTTATTTAGTTTAGTGACATGATCTGAATGGGAGGATTTCATCTTTAATTCGGATTCGTGGAGGCAACTAAGCCCCCGCCTCCTTCGAAAATCCGCTTTAAATATATATATATATTTTTTTTTTTTTTTTTTTTTTTTTTTTTTTGGCTACAAACTTGAAACAAAATTACCTTTTAAAAATAGTGGGCCTAGAAATTCTACAACATTTTCTCTCCCCTCAGTTCATAATAATTACCAGTTAAAAATTTTTCCTACATGCCGTACCTGTAACTATGTTATTTATGTCAAATTTCTATATTTTATTATGTTATTTATATGTCAAATTTCTATAAATTATGTTATTTATGTGTCTAATTTCTATTTATTATGTTATTTATATGTCAAATGCTATTTATTTTGTTATTGTCAATATTGGAATTCTATTTATTTTGTTATTTAGTTTGTAAGGTACTCGGTGCACCGTGGTGCGGCAGTTTAAATATTTTATTTACTTCTATGGCAAGGGAATTTATTTTATTGTTTTTTTGTGTAAAGATGTTGCCACCTATTTAATTATATTATGTACTGGAAATTTTGCCTCTCTTTGTCTCTCTTCTCACTAGTGGCATATGGTTGTTTTTTTATGCTTTGCTCCGAGTTTGGGAGGGGCGCGATTCCGAGACCTCCTGTTGCGGTTGAGGAGACTTCCGGTGAAGTCTAGTTTCGCTAACTCGGGACACATTTTGAATTATTAACATTTGATTATAAATTAAAATCCCAAATGAATATTTACAAAAATTTAATATTTTTTCAAGACAGAAGTTAGTTTATGCTTTAAAATAACCTTAATTTTGTTAAATGTACCTAAATTGTGATACCTTGGTTTTTAATTTATTACTACAACTAATGAATACTTAACGATTACATCAAGCCAATATTTTAGACAGTTAATATATTGTGTTGCTGGTTGGGCTCATAGACGTACCAATAAATGCTAGTATATTTATAATTCCTCTATATATTCTGTTCTATTATCCATATAGTGTAAGTGCAGGCATCTCGCGTCTGCATGATAAAATGTCTTGTTCTTTTATTTCTCATATAAAAAAATATAGGCTAAATAAAACTACATCCTCTAATTGGTTCATTTAATAATATAATTATTTTATAAATTGCACTCTACTTCATTAATAATTATATTAGTTAGCTTACAATGCCACAACATTTAGGCTAAAAACATTAACGAAATTGTTTTAAATCATAAAATTTAGATACTATACTCATTTGTGATCTTCCATTCTTTAAGTCTTCGTAAAGAATTGATTACTACCGTATGAGATTACCGTATAAAATTCTCTCACAATGCGCCTTTGTTACCTGAGAAGCCTACTTACTAATTAAAAAATAACCTAACAAGGGTCTCAAATGTAATTTGCGGTATTATATTTATTTTTGAGACAAAAATTTCTTTAATTTACGAGAAATTTATTACTATTGCATGATGATATATCGTCTTACAGGATTATCTAAATTGTGACTTTATTACCTATTGGTACACTTGTCTATTAATAATACTCTATGGGAAATGTCCAAAAAGCTAAACATAAGTATTTCGTAAGATAACAGAATATGTAAATTGGTTTTATACGCCATTGCTACCATCTATATAAAAATATATTGTACTTGATATTACTATGTACATCTTACTACGACATATGATATTTATATATTAAACTACAAAATACACTGCGTCCTGACACACGTTAAGCAGCGAATAACTATATTGTTAAATTTAAAATTCAATTCTTATTTCAGTTATTACATATTATTGAAATTTAGTAAAAATTTGTTAAGGAATATTTTAATATATAAATACGTCATGAATGAATAGTATCGCAATTGCTGTGTGCTGAAGTAGATATGACAGAAATTAAGTGTAATAAATCGCTAGCCCTGTTGAACTTGTTAAGGAAAAAGCTTTTAAAATTTAAACTTGTAATCGTGAAACCTTCCATACTCTGAAAAAATGTCCTTCAAATTTAAATTATTTATAGGTTCTAAACTTAAAAATTCAAAATTAAAACTTACACTACATATTGCTTTATTTCTAAGAAGTCAAAGCTTAACTTAATTCATAAATTTAGCTTAACTCTTATATGAGGGACTTTATAGTGTCTCCTGGTCATTATGTGATTTAGCAGCATTGTAAATATGTAACTGTCATTGGGAGATTGTTTCGTTATCTGACAGCTAAATGAACTAATATATCTAAAGCAGAGGAACCGTATCAATTTTTACTATATAACAGAAAGTTGATATCTGTATAATTAAATAAAAAGTTTATTTTCGCTTATAATATTTCATACTTATATAATCTAAATTTACATATGATATAAATTAAGTAGGACTAATGTAGATCATGAAGGGGTTTTGGAGTAGCTGTATTAAGAGAAAAACATCAAAAGTAGGATTTGTATGTTAAAATCTACATCTACAGATGTTGGTACATGTTTTAATGAACATTACAGCAGGAGATATCTGATGGGTTTGTAAAGTTGTGGAGTAAAACATTACCGGAATTCTTTGAATTCTTTAGAATAAATGAAACAGTACACATCTTCATAGAAACTAAACACCAGTTTCTTGGAAAAACCAGATCCTAAGAACACTTATGAACATCTTAGTTACTCCAAATGTACATTCTCAAAACTGTTCTCCCTTTCATATCGTTTGAAATAAAATTCCCTTTATTATGACAGAAATGTCGTAACATAAATATTCAATATATTTATTTGAGTTTTTGTGTGAAGAAATAGTGAGTGACCCTGAAACGTTTTAGAAGCCTTCAGCTTAAAAGTAACAGGTCTTAAATCTATTAGTTTACATCATTTGTCAACTAAACAAAGATTCAACTAAATACCTTTGTATATAAACCGCTATAGGTCCCGAACTAGAAAAGTATTAAACGAATTCAACAAAAAGTACATTTTGGGACTGAATTCTAGGTTTATATTTATGCCTTTATTCAAAATCAAATACTAACGAAGACTTTTTTTATTAATTCTTCAGAGAAGGTAAAGGTTATTTTTATCATACGAAAACAGCATGCACGAACCAGCACTCGAACTCAGGCCCTTAAGTTAATAAGCTGAGACAGAATTACTCAGCTACGGTAGAACGTGCCTACTAGGCTCGTTCTAGTAATTATTTCTGCAGATTGTGCCCACTAGACATTCAAGTACACCTTTTGGATTATTATACTATAATTAATCTTGCTATATTGCATTAATGTTGCTATATTGCAAACGTTTTGTCGTGAACGGAAACTATAGTTAAGTTTAAGCGAAAAGTTTTAAGGATTTGAAAATTCCCAGTACGCATTCATAACTGTACTATGAGAGTGTACCTAACAAAATAAATTAAAATACCGTTTTTTTGCTAAACTATTTACAAGTAGATAAATATTTACATAATTTTAAACACCATTAGTAGGTCTATTTTAGTATTAGTCAGTCAATTTAAACTACTTTCAGCTTTATGTTAGTATTTATGCCACTAATGAATACAGGGATGATAGGTGTGAGACACAGCTAAGACAATAATTGTTTTCTTATATAATTCTACGATTCTATCAGCTGTATGAATCAGATTCAAATCTCATGCGGTCGTTAAATATCTTGGAAAATATTAAGCCGAATCTCCATGCGCGCTTTAGGTACATGGGGGATTAAACACAGCCTAAAGCGCAAACTTAACCAACATACCATACCTTTTACGGAGAACGTTCCAGTGGCATTTATTTTGTGTAGTAATCATCCCATTACAAGATCGAAAAGTAATGAAAGATCAACAGACATACAATTATGTTTCCTTGTAATCACGCTATTACTTTTTATATCCTGTTATTAATTTACAATCAATAATATATGTACTGGTCTTGTGACTTATTCTGTGATAAATTGTCTATTAATCTACTATGCAAACTACGCACTTTGTTTGCCAGACATATTGAGAGCCATAACTATGATTTAGTTGGTCTATTTTAGTATAAGTCATTATAAACTACTTTCAACTTTATGTTAATATTTATGCTACTTACCGAATACAGGGAAGATATCTATGAGACATAGCTAAGAAATTGTTTTCGTAAACAATTATATGATACTATGAACTATTTCAGATTCAAAATTCTTAACATTATTGAATAGCCTACCTTAGAAAATATTAAGCCTATTCAGTCAGCATGCATGCTTTAGGTATATGGGAAATTCAAAACAGCTCAAAACTGAAATGTAACAGTCAACATACCATAACTTTTACGGAGAACGTACAGTGAGATGTATTGTGCATAGTAATTATCCTAGTGCAAGGTATAAAGGTAGTAAAAATAACGAAACAAAAATTTCTTTTTAATATTAATTAAGTTAGTATTTTAATACATTATTATCTACTTATAATCAATAATATTAATATAAATGGGAAAGTGATTTGTGCTGTGATAAATTGTCAATAAAACTAGCATGTATACTACGTACTTTGGATCTCAAGAGATAGTGAGAGCAGAAACAACGATATACAAACAATAAAAATAACGTACATTTTTCCTGGTCCTGGTCCTCTCTCTGAGCCTCACATCGTGTTCCTTGTTCACTGGTTTTCCGAGGTCCTGCGATTATAGTGAATTTTTGAATATAATATTGAGCAATTCAGAATATTGAAATACTCCGAACTTTTCTTCCAATGTTTCTATGGATATAAGTAATTTGGATGTGTATATCTGTAGGGGATATATCAGCTGGATTCTCTCAAGGAAAATGTCCATATTTTATCCTACGCAAGTGATGTTCTTTTATAATTATAGAAGTAAACCATAGAATGTGTTTGTATTTATTTTCTGCTCTAGGACTAAAGCATTTACGAGTATAAGCAATAAGCCTAGTGTTTTGTAAAATCAATGAAATATATTCTCCAAGTATGAAATTGGTCATCAGCCAAAACATGATTTGGTTTGGTATATAATATAAGAATTAGAAAAAAGTACTAAAAATGTACAGCGATGTGTTTATAAAAAAAACTTTTTTAGTAAAAACATTAATTAATTATAACGGTCAGGCACGGATCAGGTGTGGGGTGGGGGGGGGGGGGGGTGGGGCCGAGGATTGGCCCCCAGCGACCTCACACGGCCTTCGGTGGTGTCGGCGAAGGGCTCTGCTCGATCTCCAGGGGAGTAGACAATACCACGCTGTCCATGAAGTGGTCGGTTGGTCTTGTACTCCCCTCGAGGTGCCCTGGAGATTTTCCAGATGCCGCCGACACCACCGTCAGCTTGATGTTCCACAAAGTCATCCCACGCAGCCGCTCTGTGTTCAGCCAGGAGACGAGAGCACTTCCTGGCCTGGCGGTTGAAGGTCTGCTTGGCGTGGGGACATCGGAACTGCTGATAATCCCTTCGCAATCTGCTTCGAAGGCGAATCTCCTCTCTCAACTCCTCGGGTAGAGGTGGAGAGATGTCAGTCCGGGAGAGAGGATATGACGAGGCCGTCATAGCTTCTTGGAGGATGGAAGTCAAGTCGTTTTAATTGTCGGTCTAGCTGGTCCGGTGACTCGGCAGGAGTTGGTGGTGGCCGATGTCTCTCAGCGAGGTGGTTTGCAAAGTGGTGCCAGTTGATCTTGGTGGGACGAGTAGGAGGATATGATGGCGCTCCGTCATCCGAGAGGTCGAAGACAACTGGCACGTGGTCTGACGAGAGACCAGACACTGCAAACACCTCGATGTGTCCGTCCAGCGAGCCAGCTATACCGATGTCCAGTATGTCCGGGAGGTGCCGTCCATTGTGATTGTATTGCGTGGGCTCCTCAGGTGTCAGTAGTTGGATGTGGAGTCGGTTATCCAGGAGACGGTGGAGACTTCTGCCGTTGGAGTTGGTGTTCCGGCATGCCCAGTCCAGATGCTTTGCATTGAGGTCCCCAGCAACAAGTGCAGGGGAACCAGGACGCAGCAGGGCATCATGGCAGCGAGTTTGCAGAGTGTTTTAGGTGGATTGTAGACGGAGGCAATCTCCAGTTCGGCTGAGCTGTAGTGGATGGAAATCCGGGTAATCTCAGGTCCTGGGGCAGGGACTGCGGCCAGGAGACGATAGGTCACTCGCAGATGCACCATGATCGCCGAGCCTCCGCTTGGCCGGTTGTTCTGCAGCTGCCTATCGGTGCGGTATATCTGGTAATTAGGGATATTGAAGCGATCTGTCGCTCTGAAGTGAGTCTCTTGTAGGATGGAAACAGGCTTAGGTGGCTCAGCACGAGGTGTGGGCCTGGGTAGTGCTGGTCTGGCAGGGGCAGGAGTCTCCTCGATTGTTGGGTTCTCTAGTTGATAAGAGGCAGGGGGTTGACGTGTCTCGGAGGTTGAGGTCTTCGGAGTTGAACGAGAACGAGCCCCCCGATTTTCGGGTTTCCGAGCTGGACGATGACGGCGACGCCTTACCCTCTCGAAGTCGTCTTCCTCCCGGTTTTCAGTGGAGGGCTCCGCGGTGTCATCTACGGTGACAGGAGGGGCAGGAGCAGAAGCTTCTTGAGGCTTAGGAGGCTCAATACTGGAATGTACAGGCCTCTGAACCCTCCTGGCAACGGCAGCATACGAGAGCTGCTTCTCGTTTTTGATGGTGACACACCCACGGTAGTTGGCAGAGTGGGCCTCTCCACAATTGCAGCATCTGGCCGGGGTTGAAGCTTCCTTCGGGCAGAGGCTTGCCGGATCATTATCACCGCATAGTACGCAGCGGGGCTCACGGTGGCAGTGGCTAGAGCCATGAACAAACCCCTGGCATCGGTGGCACTGGACTGTACCACTAGGCCTGGTGTACTTCCTGACCTCCAGCCTGCAGAAGATCAGAGTCCGGGCAGTGTAGACATCAGTAGGAGGCCGGAGCCCATCGCCTCCACGGGTGATGAGCCACAGGCTGGTCGGTTGTCCACGTCTTGTCTTCAGGAGCTTGGCCTCCACGATGCCATAGCCATCTCCTTGGAAAGCCTCGACAACCTCTTCCGGCGATAGGGTGGCTGGGAGACCTTTGATCACCATCCTTGAGGAGGCGCTCAGTGGTCATGGCGAAAGTGTGGAACTTCAGCCCCTGTTCCTGTAAGTACCTTTGTAGTTGCCGAAAGTGGGCCACGGTGCTTGTCTTCAGCCGTAGCGTCCGAGCGGTGCAGATTGCCTCCAGGTCGCCCCCAACCAGCTGTTTGATGGTAACAGCATGGCTGGCCCATCCTTTTGGGACGTCCAGGATGATGGGAGGAATGCGTGGCCCTCGCTCGACGTCCATGTCTTCGCCTGCGTTGGTGTCCGTCCGTCGGCTTTTCGGCGGAAGAGTCGGAGCTGGAGCCGCTTGTCGTTTCCTCAAACCCGTGACAGGACGGCCTGAAGTTCCAGAGTTGGCCTCAGAAGTAGCTGGATCCATCAGCTGGGCAACTGGAGCAGAAGTCCGCGGTGGTGTCAGGTGGCCTTTGGAAAGGCATTTTTGGGATTCCGACCGGCGTGGGCCCTGTTCACCTGTCCCGGGTGGCACGGCGTTGCTGGGTCGAGATTCAGTCGGCAGGTCGTGGATGGTCTCCAATGGGTTATCGGAGGTCTCCATCAGGCCGTGTGAGGTCGCTGAGGCAGCAGGAGCCGCAATCCGGGCCTCTTTTCAGAAGAATCAACCCTAAAAGTCGAGGTGGATGCTTGACCGGTCAGTAGTCCTTTATTCATGTAAACTTTATGTGGGTTCTTGTTTTTCTTGACTTTTAATCTTCTTTGATCTTCTGAGTCTGAACTCTCTGAACATTCTGAGGGTGAATAGTTCTTGTCTTCATCTATATCATCACTATTATCAATCAAAGCTTTAAAAATATTTAATCTATTACTATTTTGCTGATCAATTTTTTGGTTAAACCTATTTATTTACCGCATAAACACAGCTGATGACACATTAACACTACAAATTTGATATCAAATATTTGATTTAAATTTAAAATGAAAGGGAAGAATTATTTCTTAAAAGATATATATTAGAAGTGTTTCTGGCAATTTCAAGTAACATAAATATAGATATTGGATTGAAAAAATTTTGTGATTGTAGGTTAAGAATTGAACTTGCAAGTAAAGTATGAATATTTATTATATTTGATACTTGTCTAAAACTGTGTTGACCAGTTTTGATAGACGTATGGTCTATAATGTTTGAGGTCTTCACGTAGTTGTTGAATTTAACACTAGAGTTTTCTCTCGCAGTGCAAGATATAACATATAGTCTATTGAAGATGTAGATTAAAAAAATATATTTCCAAATCACTTTACAAATTTTACTTTTCACTGTAACTAATAATTATTTTATTTCTATTTTACATCAAACTAAAATGAACTATTGTAATGAAAAATTTATCAGCAGAAATATTAAAATGTGAGAGCACTCTGCAGGAATAAACTTTTACCATAATTACTTTAGTAAGCATCTTGGTTACCATTGTGAATTGAATGACATTATTAATACATCCAATAACCCGCTATATCATTGAACCTTTAATTTTCTTATTATGTATTGTAAGTCAGTGATAAAGGTAGTTAGTTAGGATATTTGGTTTTCTTAGGCGTATTGAATAGATATTGGAGGAGGTAAGCATTGTAAAGATCTCATGGTTTTATAAAATCCTGGGATTTTACATAGCTTAAACCTGGAAGAGAGTGACTAATACTCACAATTTATTACCAGACCCATAAAACCTGGCCCATGCCATGCATTTCATTAAATTTCACTTGAGGTTAAACCACAACTGAAGGTAAAAGATACAAATTAGAAAGCTTGTGAATAATACTCAACAATCGATATCAAACTCATGTAAATCTAGGGAAACAATATAGGAAAGACTATACTTGTTTTAGTATTTTGTATATATTAGTTTAGTCAAGTCTAAAAGTTGCAGAGCAGAGTGTAATCATTACCAAACAGACAACCAGGACCAGGACCAGGATCAAG
The DNA here is from genome assembly GCF_021130785.1 of Homalodisca vitripennis. Taxonomy (NCBI): domain Eukaryota; kingdom Metazoa; phylum Arthropoda; class Insecta; order Hemiptera; family Cicadellidae; genus Homalodisca; species Homalodisca vitripennis. The sequence goes on along the minus strand of NW_025776222.1, from coordinate 114,330 downwards.
ACTTGCAGATGAGTTACTTTTATTGTTCAAATATAACAGTTTCCACCGTCATCATCTCTCGTTAACCAAACTAATGTACATGCTAAATTTATCAACTAATAATCACAGGATAGGAATTGCGTGAGTAAAATTTAAGATATGGATTTTCAATACTTATATTAATCTTTGCTGAACTTATTTCTTGGACTAGAAAGATTACTGTAGTTATGAAATTCTATTGATACGTTTTACAGTAAAGCTGGTATAAAATGAGTTTATGAAATTGTCAATACCGTTACCAAAAGCGTTCAGGGCGAACTTGTATACAATTTTCCTCAAAAGAAAACAAATAATTATGTTAATGTTATATTGGTTTATAAATACCAGTAACATAACCTAAAAAATTAGATTTACGGAAGAAGTAAAATCATAAAATAGAACTAATAATCAAAATATAAAGATTATTTAAATTATAGTTGCCACAAATCCACAAATATCGAGAACAATAATGAAAATCCACATATACAATAAAATACGCCTAATATCAAACAAAGAACATTTTCAAATTCACAAAAGTACTAAAATAAATTCTCTCATAATATTAAATAACAAATATTTTTAAACACAGTTTAATATAAAAAATAATTCAACAAATACTAATTCAACATAAACTAAGTAATAAATTTAGCTATTAATTTCATCACATGGTAGTTTATTGTTAGTTCAATTATTTATTCGATTCATTTTATTCGATTTACATCCTACCGAAAGTTGAATTATCTTAAATTTAAAATGTACATAGTACGAGTAAGAACACTTAAATTTTTATATGTTTTTAGATATTTGAAAGTATAGCTTTTCAAGTGAATCTTTGTCTTCTTTTAAAATTTTCTCTTCAACTTAGTGCAGCGTCTAAATTCTGGCACTTTCACAGACTTGGCTCCTGGAGTCAAGGGTCGTCTAGAGAGATCAAAACCTCTACAAATATAGCAGTTATCTGAATGAAATTTCTCCAGTATAAGCTATATCTACTTCATTACAAATGCGTTTCGTTCCTTCACCACCATTGTCAATGGTAGTTAAGTGTGATATATTAATTTTAGAAATAATACAATAGTATATTAAACATCATTTTCAATATTCTCTCGCACATACATAGATTTTTTTATTTTCCATTTATTCATAGCCAATTACGCCCACTTCAATTCCTAAAAACTTGGCTAAATTATAAAATTTACGGCAAGCCGTTATGAACCGCTGTCCTTTGTCTCACATTGCGGTAGACTGCATGTCTAAATGTCTTAGGTATAAAACCTATTTATACCTAAGACAAGTTTTACCAAAATGTTCTCATATATATCTAAACTTATTTAAATAATAGTAATTCACTTTGAACATTATTATTACAACCAAGGAATTAATATGATCAAATAGATTTTCAACAATGATAGACTCCTGTCACTGGTTTAGACAAAAAGGATACTTTATTGTTGACTTCGTTCTATGAAATACTCATATAATAAAAATGTAATATTTCGTAAATCTACAGATGCGTTACTAGCCCGTATACTCAGTCCACCATCTGTGGTTCGTGTGCACGGATCTTATGTATACTAAATAAACTGTCTGTTTCCTTGATTTGTTGGAAATAAAACAAAGGATACTTTAAGTGTTTCATTGAATTATGTAAATGTATTAATAAACTTTAATCTGCATATTGAATAGTTAAGGTATTTCACTAAGAAACCTACATGATGTAATACCTTAACTATATTGCCCTAATTTAACATTAAATTACTATAGGCCTACTCATTTATAGGTTTTCAAGCTTTCAAGCATTTCATTGCAAGTATTTAATATTAAAGCTATGTACATTCTCTCACATTGTGCCTTTCTTACCTGAGACTCTGACATAATAAGTAAGTAATAAGCCCTCCGATGTCTCAGTTTTACTTTGAGGTATATTCATCCTAAAATCTTCTAAAAAGTTCGCATTTTAACGTAAGCATACATTTTTATATGGTTAGTGATGCATTTTTTACGTGATTAGTTATATTATTTTCTTATAAATTTAAAAGCACGTTAATTTAGACTAATTATTAGCAAGAGTATTAAGTGTCATGTCGAATAATATCCCTAGATAATAATGTAAAAATATAAATCTAGCACATAACTTGAGGCAGGGAAAAAACATATTATAACTTATGTTATTGTGTTTTATTCAAACGTTTGTCTCCTTAGAATGCATGTGTTTGTGTAACAAGAAATCGGTTACATGTTAGTAGCAGTCGTGACGTCGCAAAGATAAGAAAAGCAGATGAGAAACGTGCAAAAGGATACATAACATATTATTTAATATCCATGGAAACAACGTAGGTATATAATTTAAAGTTTTTGTTAATAATTTGAAAGTGAAATGTCGCACCGTTTTTTTATATTTTTAATATTTGATTATTGCAACTATTTACTTGTATATTATGTAATGTTACAGAGAAATTTATATGTGCTATTAACACTTATAACGTACCGTAGTACGTAGTATATACGTAGTTTCACTGTTTAACTTTAGGATATAAAAACATAACAATTTAAAATAATATAGTTAATTTGAATTCTGGAATATGTTCCAGTGCCCATCATATATTTTAAGAGTGTTTAACCCGGGGTCGTTGCGTTATCGTAAGGAACACGAGAGGTAGCGCGTATAGGCGCTCCCTACCATCAGTTTAGTGTGCTTATACAGACTTGTTTTAGCAGTTTGAGTAAATTTTATAACATTTATAGTATTCTTATAAATTTTAACATATATTACATCCATTTTATATATATATATATATATACATAATGTAAATACCTACATTTCTATCTGGTATTACATTGTGACATGATCGGAAACTAGTTTAACTTATTAGAATGTGTTTAATATTACGGTAAATATCAAGAGAGGGATGAAAGTAACACAAGTATTACATTGCTAAGTGAAAGTATAATTAGAATTGTTCATCTAAAATTCATGTCAGTCCAATACAATTTCAATAAAAATAGCTCAAACAAATCGTCAATGACAAATGTTTTCCCCTAAAATGTTCTCTTCAGTCAGTTGTTTGGACTTCTTGGGAAACACATTCACTGCATACTATTTTTTGTTTGTCCAGTATGCTCTTTGCAAATAGATTTTCTGCAATTACCACAGCAGACTGAGGTAAATCGGTTCTTTCGTACGGGGCAGTAGGCACACCTTGGTTTCCGCCCGAATGTTTCTGCAAAGATAAAGACACATACCATAGTTATTATAATTATGTTTATGTACTATTAATGATTATTGTTTACATTTATATCAATACTATTTGTTGTTCAATTTAATTTTCTTTGGAAACATAAAGTACGAGTATATTGAGCAATAATTACCTTGTCTCTCATTCCTGACAGGAAGGTCTTGGCCAAGAACGTTTTTGATTGACTGTCTGAGTCCAATTGATAGCACATCGACTGAGGCACATCTCAAAAGATGTGGTTTGACCAGGTCCATTGCAAGATTGGTGATGAATTTTCTTCTTGGAATTGTATCTCCCGTATTTGAGAAATAAATGATCTGGGCATTGACAGTAGCCAGATACCACAGAAGACCACAGAAGATTACTAGAGGCCATCTGTTGTTGACTCTTTTGACACTATAGTCTTTTTTCTTCCTATCAACAACATCAACACCTCCTTTAGTTAAATTATAAAAAGTAATGACTTCTGGTTTGTTGTCATCTCCGGTTTCAGGGTCGATGGTATCATCATCATGTAGAGTGGAAAGCATAAGAACATTTTTATTTTTCTTGGGCACATATGAAACTAACAAAGTATTATTAGGTTCTTTGCCGAATCCAAACATACTGCTTCCAACTGGTCTTTCCTTGACATTCAAAAATTCTGGTGGTAATTGAGGCTTGTTTTTTCTGATTGTGCCTACTATTGTTGTCCTATGGTTAGCATACAGATCATTGGCAAGTGGAACTGAAGTAAAATAAATATCCATAGTAGTGTTCCTGCCAGATTTGTCAACGGGTCGGAATATTCTCTTTACGACTGCGGCTGCAGAATTGTCTGTAGGGTAAGGACATCCGGCTGGTTGTTTACCAGGATAAATTTCCATATTAACTGTAAAAAAGGTTCTGGCATCAACCATCGCATAAATTTTAATTCCATATTTGTCAGGTTTACTGCTGATATACTGGCGGAACATACATCTTCCGCGAAAAACCCTCTAACATCTCATCTATTGTTAGGTATTCCCAGGTGTATAACTTTAATTACAACTACTGACGAAACTCTCAAAAACCTTTCTGATTGGAGCCAGGTTGTCAATTTTTTTACGAGCATTTCGAGTTCCCTTGTCATCGAACCGAATAGCCCTATACAACTGGTGAAAACGTCTTTCACACATTATTGCTCTGAAAAACTCTGGAGCTGTAACATTAGTTTCCCACATTTCTGATGTGTTCAAATGGTTGCTTTTCTTTACACCCAACATGTATAGAACACCAAAAAAGGCTAATAGTTCATCAAAGTTAGTTTGGGGGCAGTCTTTTTCCTTCTTTTGATACGAATTGGCCATTTTAGATAGCTTTGCATTTGTAAAATATACAATGTCATTGTTAGTTTCATCAGAAATAAACAATTTCCAACAATCTACAGCGCTTTTCGGTTTTTCGCTTCACCTTTTACACCGGGCAGTTTAGTAATAATATTATTCTTAATAGTTTTTCTTTTCTTATTTTGTTGTTTATGTACTTGCCAATTAGTATGCTCGTCCTTTCCAGCATATTGGATTCCAGACGGCTGCATTGTAGCTGTTGCAGGTGGACGTTTCTGGCTCTATGCTGAGTTAAGGGCTGCAATGTGGTTCTGGAAGGTATACACTGAAGAATTGGAGGGTTAGGTGGTTCAGAAATTGGGAGATTGGCTCTTTCATCACTAGCAGAATCATTGGATTGCTCCGTATCAGTATGATGTGGAGAATTTTCAGTAGTAGCGTCACTTTCACAGTCAGAAGCAAAAGTTTCATCAGTAGCGACATCGTTCTCTTCTTCTATCCAACTCAAAAGAACAGAATCACTAGGTCTGTAAGCCAATATAACGTCACTGTAACACTTATCAATAGAACATCACAACAGCGTAAAATGAACAAAACAATAACGCCAAAGGTATCGAGGTTATAGCGCACCTAACACTGCCAGCGACGCGGTCGGTATCGTGGCGAGGCGCAGACTAACGAAGCCGGCGGGGCGCACTTCCCCCTCCCTCTCACAGACCACGTGTGCGTGAATCATCGCATAACAACTTCAAAAACGTGACTCAAATACTCATTTGAGAATAGCTGGAGTTTGAAAAGTTTGAGTCTAAAATTAAAAAAAATTCTATATAACAAACGTTTTTGTTAGGCGCAACCTAACGACGCTACCTATCCCGGGTTAATTAGCCATTAAAAAGACATATTTATAAAGTATCTGAGTATGAATGCCATCTTGGACTCTCTATATCTAGAATATTCTAATCGTAACTTTATAATTGTCTTTTTTGGATAATAGTGTGTGTTATAATTATCTATTTATATATATATATAAATATATATATATTTTTTCCACAATCATGGCCTTTTCAAAACTATTCCATAAAAAATCAATAAGTTATATTGGGTCAGCTCATCGTATGATGTGTTAAAAAATATTGAGTACTAAACCTTAAATAAAAATGAATAATATTTATAAAAAGAACAAACAGTATTTCATAAGTTTTAACTAAGCTCCACCATGTTTTTTCATGTGTAGAATATAAAATTTGTAAATTTATTAGTTTTATGTTTAATTTTAAAAGATTTTTGTTATATCTAAAACGACGCTATATCTTAGAGTCAAAAGTAGCTGAATAATGTTGAATATATGTTGATTTTGAAAGGCCAAATGTATAAAAATAAAATTATTGGATATTTGTGACTATTCTTTCATCAATTATTAGAAAATAGTGTATTCCAATAAGAAGAGCTCCTCCTTTAATTAAATGTTTATATAGTTGTTTACTGAAATATTTCGGATTAGCATTTTCTTAACGGAGGTGGTATCTCACTAAAAAATAGAATAAATTTAGTAAAAACCTTTACGTCCTTTGCGGATATAGTCACAGGCTTCTTCAAGCCCAAAATCGAGGATAGAACAGCTCCTTATTTTTAACATTCACTAAGATAGTTATAGTTATTCTAAGCAATACCACATATATATTTATACGTGTCATAATTAAACTTTTATATTTAAAAACAAAAAAACCGCTACCGCAACTTGCTTAATAATAATAAAACGATAAAATATTAAAGGCAGGAAGCTAATCAAAAGTCAACAATGCAATAACTGCGGAAATTTCAATAAGACAGTACGAACAACCTGCTAGTATAGCAGACATTTGATAACTTACATAACTGGTTGTGTAAATAGTTTCAATAACAGTTCCAGTAAAGTTATAACGCGTAAGAAATTAATAGGACCTTTATCTATAAGGATTTTTACAATCTGTTTATTTCTTGTTTTTTATAGATTAATGTAATAAAGAAACTTGTGATTTAAAGTCTGCAATCCTGTCAGTACTCTAAATGTTTGCCGTAGTTACTTGACTCGGCGAATAATCTGATTCAGTTCATTGAGTTGAAAAGATAAATCATTACTCAGTCAGAACTCGGACTGCGAGGGTAATCAAGCGGAGAGAGCTGATTGTTTACTTTCACGTGAAACAAAACATGGGGCATTGTTAATCATTTATAGCTTAGGAAGATTTTAGAACTATTTAAATACAAAATATAACGACATACAAAACCACACAAAAGCTTTTTATGCATTATTTTTTGCTATTTTATGGGTATCTTTATTCCACAAGGGTTACCATAATATGGTATTATTTTAATTTGCCATGTCTTATAGAGCTCATATTTATAGGTATTCCTATGGTATTAGTTTTCTACTTGTACTAGAGTATCAAAAGAAAGAAGAATAACATATGAAATATACCTTATAGTTTCAACTCACACATTATTTCATATCCATAGAAACAGCAAAGAGCATATAATTCAATGTTTTTTAATCATTTAATGGTATGTTACAGCATTTACAAAGACGTTCAACTAGCACGTCAGATAATGACCACAGGTAGCACAATGTGATGGCCAGTAGTAGGATGAGGACCAGGACTTACAAGGATAAGTTTTTTCTATTATCAACATTACATTTTTGTAGAGTGACTATTACATTTAACACAAATAACTTTATTAGTTTATATGAAACGATGTCCAAATTCTAAAACAAACTTATTCTTACATCTGTTACATGTTTCAGTTTCCTTTACTTTGCAAAGACTGTCACCGTTAACAAATTTCTTTTCTTTACGGAAAAGCTACTAAACTTGTGTTTTAATCCTCTCTGTACGCAAAGCGTGACGGGAGAATCGCGTTCAATCATTGTGTAAACTTTTAAAAAACCACAGCATTTTACGTAGTTGATAAAAAATATTTAATTTTTGTATGAGAAGAATTTTCTAACATACGTCGTCCAGCAAAATTCGGAACTTTCTTGTTCGGTCAAATATTGAATTTAGCCAAAACTAGTGTATGTTAATTGACTAATGTCAATAATACCCTATTAATTCATGTTTCGTGGTAAAAAATCATTAATTTAAAATACGGTTTCAAAATATTTTTAAGAAAATTCAGTCTATAATTCCTAACTCATTCAGTTAGTAACGTAAACATACACCAGGGCGCGCCTCTAAAGTACAAGATATAATACATCAAAATTTAAATGATACTGGAATAAAAATTCTCAGTTAGATTCCAATGCAATCTCCTAATATACTTCTCGCGGTAACTATTAAATATTTAACTTTTGTGTCCTTAACTTGTTTCTAACAATACCAATAAGTTTTACAACTTGTCAATGAATTTTACTCTTTATTCGATCATTATATGTTACATGTCATTATTACTAGTTTTAGTTCTGAGACTAATATTTTAATCAATATATAAAAAATTAATTATGCTCAGAAAAAGTGTTTTGTAGTTCTAAACCCTTGCACTCGCTTAATTTCTGTAATTTTTGTTAGTTTTAAGTCCTTGAAGCATTAGAAGTAAATCAACTGTTTTGACTATTTGTTTTACAAAATCTCTCTTTTTAACCATAAAGACTGATCTAGCCTTTTTATTTTATGATGAAAACACTTCTCACGAAGTTTTAAATTCTAAGAGAAATGAAATATGTATAAATTTAATACCTTTTTGTCAAGGATCTAATAAAAATGTATCTAAATTCATACCCACCGTAATGTTTTTTCTCACTTTTCCTCCATATCTAACTTTACATAACTAAACTTCTCAAGTATATTTAAAACTAAAGCGTACAGAAATTTCCTTGATCTGAGGGTCCCACTAATATTTAAAAATGTTACCACCACTATTTTTGGAGAAAGGATCAGTGAAAGGACCACTTAAGGCTTTCCTCAGGATGGCGTCCTTTCTCCTTGTTATGGACTATAGTCTATAACACTATTTTTTTATTAATTTATAAGGAATTTATTCCTATTACGTGATGAAAAATCGACGTACAGGATTATCTCACAATGTGACTTCATTACCTATTGAGAGATTCACCTATTAACTACATTTTGGGAAATGTCCAACAAGCAAAACATAAGTGCATTATAAGGTAGCAAAATATGTTAATTAGTTTAATATGTCATTGCTGCCATCTATATAAATACAATTTATTACTATTTACATCTTACTATGACATATGATATTTATTAAATGAAATAAAAATAGTGGTATAAATTAACTGTGTTCTGTCACACAGTTAGCAGTAAATTAATATATTGTTAATTTTTAAATTAAATACATTTTGAATTAAATTTAGTGAACATTTATAGGAAATACTTTAAATACAAATAAGCATAACTTTCTTTGTACCTAATTCATGGTAATATTAAATTTAATGAAAGTTTGTTCAGTAGAGTTAGCAAAATATTAAACGTCAAAAACTCTTTAAAACATTTGTATTTATAAGGTATACACAATACCATTATTGGTGCAATATTGATATATTATTTTTTATAGCATTATTTAGAATTTTTAATGTACATTATTTTACAGCAATAATATAACATTTCTCTTGGAATAGTGTCCCTGGATAATGTATCCAAACACTATTAATGTATGTAGCACATACATCATAACTTGGAACGGGGAAAAATCTTATTATAAACTAATTATTCTTTATTCACACTTTTGTGTCATTAAAAACATATAATGTTGGGGAAATGAGATAACAATCATTCTGTTTAGTGCTATTAGAAGTCGTGGCGTCAGAAATATAAGGCGACAGATGAGACTTAAGCAGCAGTTTACATAAAATATTATTTTATATCCATGGAAACAGCATAGTATTCATATAAGTTAATGTTTTTTAATAATTCTAAAGTGTTATATCGCTGCATTTTCAAACTTAGCTCAACTCACAGTAAGTCACGGAAGTAGCACCATGAACACGATGTGATGGCTAGAAGCAGGACCAGCACCAGGACTTACAAGAATGAGTTACAGTACTTTAATTCAATATAAATCATAATTTTTACTCACTATTTCTCGTTACACAAAGCAGTTTACATCCTAGTTTTAGCGATTATTTACGGCACGAAACACCACAATAGTTCATATTTAGCGCTAACAGAAGTACACATTAAATGTAGTTGATTCAATTTGTTGTTATGTTTTAAGTAAAAGCCACTAATTTTTGCTGTTTATATTCCGCTCAGTACCCAAAGAGTAGATAGAATCAGTTTACATTATTTTATACTAATCGGACAACAACATATATTCGAAGTTTCCACTTAGTTTTATCATAAAAATATATAACTCTATATGAGAAACATTTTTTTACTCTTATTTTCCAGCAATATTTCTAGCATTTATAGTAAGGAAGATTTTCGTAATGAGTTTAAATTAGCGATTGCTTTTTATTTAAAATATAAAAACAATAACTCATTTTTGTATGATTGGTATAATTCAATAATTAAAAACGTAGTGCCTGAAAATTGTGACAAATGTGTTCTAGAAGTTTTAAATCGTTATATTAGTTACTAAAATTCACGCCAGAATACTCTTTTTCACAGTAGAAGCAATAATAACGAGCCAAGTAAAATTTTAAAGTATTTAGAATGCCTAATTATATTCTAATAATACAATTATAAACACAGAAATATTACAAAATAGATAGGTATATATTCTCTCCCGCAGAAATTTTACAGTTTTCCCTTGGAAATCAAGTAAACAAATACATCCGTCAATGATTTTCTTTACTAAGTGAATTCATTGTCAAGGTTGCTAACTAATACTTGCAATAGTGTCTAAAGCAATGTTTTATCTTATTTTTTACAGACTGATGTCAAAACCAATACGCAATATTACATATAATTATATTTTTGTAATTAAAGTATATGTATGCGAGAGAAAACCTGGCTAAAAGGGATATTCCAGAAAACAACTTTTTTTAACGTTACCAGAATAATGTTGTATCATCTTCCTAAGTTACAAAACTATTTAGTAGTTACAGTGAAAGATTTTTACCTCAGTTTCAAAGAACTGACGCAGAAGCTATTAATTTAACTTCTGAGTTACACCCTGCATTACTGGCTGATGTATAAAATGTTATGAATAATTGTACATATGTAAGTGATGCATTTGCGATAAATGTTTAAAACTACAAATATGATATACATTTATTTGAATAGCAAAGTGTGCAATAAAATGACACAAAATATATGAATTTGAAAATTGAATTCAATTTTATATTTAGAGGTTATTTTGAAATAAATGTGAGGTTCTCCGTAGTTATAAAATATTCTTTGTTGTACATGTAGTATTACGATAACCGCTGTACAAATTGTCAGATTACAAGTCCTTATTTGGATTTAAATGAGTTGCAGTACAAAAAACATGTTCGAGAGTTAATAGAAGTCTCCAATCAACAGCTGGTCCCCTTTGTTGCTGCAGGGTGTGTAGTACTAATTAACTGATATAAACCCTTCGTGCATGTCAGACTAGGGCACGGTGGGAAAGTTTAATGACCAAATTTAGAGTAAAACATAAAGATTAGTACAATAGCGTATTTTACAGGTTTGAAGATTCATAGGGCAATCTTTATAAAAATGTAAAACTGGAATGTTTGACAATACCAGTACAAATACTTGGCTGTAAATGGCTATTTAGTCTTTCCATATTGTTTCTGACGGTTATACAACGTTCTCTTACGTGTCTGAATGCTGGATTTAAATGTTTTTAAGTAGTTATTTTGGATAAAAATATTTCTTCATAGATTTTTACTTCTTTTATTACCGGACCAAAGCTAGTGTTGGTTGACGATCAATTTCATCTTTGGAAAAAATGTTTCATCACTTTTACGAAACTCAAGGCTGTTTGCTTATGCTCGTAAATGTTTGGCCACTAGACCAGTGCATATATTATTGACTACATAAATAATAACATAAAAATATATTATATAAATAGGAAAGTGATTTATATAAAACGGAAATTTATGTTTGTTGATTATTTCATTACTTTTATATCTTACATTGGGATGATTCCTATACAAAAGGAATCCCACTGGCACGTTATCTGTAAAAGCTATGGTACGTTTTTGGTTACATTTATGCTTTGGGCTGTTTTTAATTACCCATGTACCTAAAGCGTGCATGCAAAATCGACTTAATAGTTTCAAATATATTTAACAACCTTATTTTTAATCTGACTTATACAGTTGATATAATTATATATCCACTAAGGCATAGGCCAAGATCAAGACAAAGACTTACGGATGAGTTACTTTATTATTAAGAGTTGAAAGTTTTACTCTATTCTTTTTACCCAAAGTAGTTGAAATCCTAGTTTAGGGATTAATAATCACAAAATAAAACAGAGAAAGAATTTCTTTTTAGTTAATAATAACTTGGAGCATTATTTACTTCAACTTGCGTGAGAGATAAAACTCATGTATTTTATAGTAGTGCAATATTGAAAATAATTTGAAATTAATGAATGCCAGTTGACTTGATAATAAAATTCATAACTCAAATAAATTTAATTGCTCACATTCAATAATTAAATAACATATAAACAGATTTCATGAGAAATATGATCTGTTATGGTTTTATATTCTTTCAGTACATAAAAGTGCAGAAAAAAATCTACATTCATTTTCCATATCCCGTTTAAATGATACTGTGACGTCGGGGCCCATGTTCCCGCCGTCTGGAAGTACTGGAGGGGGAGGTCAGCAAGGTGAGCGCCCGAGGCGGTGTGTACGTGAGAGGACTCCGGCGCGAGCGGACGTCCGAGCTCCCTGAGGGCCGATCTAGTGTAGGGCTTAGCCTAGTGATGGTCGTGACGCGTGGTGTCCGTGGGTTCGGAAGTGTTGTTGTTTAAGTTCATAAAGTTGCTGTAATCTGAGCTGCGTTTGGTTCCTGAGTACACCCCCTTCGCCCCAGCTGAGCAGGAGGCGTGACAATACAATATCCGTTCACACATATCAGATAAAAGTGTAATGATTACTTGGAGAAATATTTACTTAAATATGTCAGAGAGATATCATTCAGGCATTTTATAGTATTGGAACATTGAAAATAATTTGAAATTAGTGTACGTTATTTGACTTAGGAATGAAATACATGACTTAATTTAATTGTTTACTCTCATAACGATATTATACGTATTTTAAGAGAAATGTGGTCTGTAATTGTTGATGTAACTAATTAGTTACTGAAACTATCACCATAGCTCTGATGTTAACCTTCACAGATATTCCGAATGAAATTTCGCCTTTTCGTTTCTTCTCGTAGTAAAAACAATTGTTTTCATTATTTAATAATGATTTCAATATTTAATAAGCAACAGCCAAGGGTTCAGTTCGAAGTTCCGAGGGGAAGAAGAGCACAAGATGGTGAACAGTATGGAAGGTGGAACCGAGGGGGAGCAAGAGGAGCCTACTCCACCTCGAATCGTGGAAGAACTAGTGACGGTCGAGTGATATGCTACCAGTGCAATAGACCCGGTCATTATGCTGTTGCCTGTCGCTCAGGAAATCAGGGAAACGCCAGAGGGAATCACTAAATCAGGGAGCGAGTGGTTCCGCTAGAATGAGCTCCCAACAACAGAGGGAACATCCTAATGGACAGAGGATGAGCGTCTTGTGCCAAGAACATGAGCGCCGAGAATGGCATGACACATGGAGGAGATACAACCGTAATCCACGCCATGAGTATCGCCGTGGAGATTTTACCAACGCTATACCCAAGGAATTCCCTCGTCCCGAGGCCAGTACTATTAGGTCCGTGGGAGTATTGGAAACAAAAGGAAAATTAAATCAGAGGACAATGCCAATAATATTAGATACTGGGGCCTGTGTGAGTTGTGTTGATGAGAATCTGGTAGCCAACGTGAGAGACAGGATTAAAGCAGTACAAGGAATGAATGTTAAGACAGCCACCGATGAGCCAGTACAGATTCTGGGTAGAATAGAAATTATCTTAGAAATCAGCCACTGTGTGATATTGTTCCCAGTGTGTGTGGCCAAAGGAGTAAGTGACTGTTGTATCCTGGGTAACGATTTCCACCTGAAGTTTGGTACAACAATAGATTTCTCGAGGAGAAGAGCCCAATTTATAATCTCCAACGGAAGAAAAATCTCAGTAGATTTCCTCAGCGCGGAAAAAGACGCCAAGTATTTGCGTCCACCTCCAGACCCCTCGTGGTTGAATCACATACAGTTTGAAGAAAGACAAAAGATATAGGCGAGAGTAATATGTGATGATTCTACTGAACTCCCTCCCAGAAGTCAGAGACTCCTGAAAATTAAGTACGAAGGTTTGTTGCCCACTTTAGGAGTTATAGAACCAAAGGAAGGAATATTTAGAGGGAAATATGTTCTAGTGCCCTACGGATTGACTCACGCCGAGCCACCTAACCAAGTATTGGTGATGAATCTGGCAGATGATAAAAAGTGCCTACAAAGAGGCGAAGTGTTAGCGGAGGTATATGAAATTTGTGAACTGCGAAAAGAACCGACCAGCGAAGTCGAGGGAGCAAGACAAGAAAAGAGCGAGCTTGAGGAGGCAAACATAGATATTAATCCGCAATTATCCCCAGAGAAAAGAAAAGCCCTACTTAAACTGCTGACAGAGTTTAGAGACCGCTTTGCCTGGAATAAATCTCAAATAGGACGAACAAACGTGTGTGAACTGGCCATTCCACTCACTGACGATACCCCAGTGCATCAACCTCCCTATAGGGTGTCGCATCGTGAGCGAGAGATTATCAGGGAGCAGGTGTATGAAATGCTAACGAAAGGAGTCATTCGGAAAAGTAACAGCGCTTACGCATCTCCAGTTGTACTCGTAAAGAAGAAGGACGACACATGGAGGTTCTGTGTAGATTACCGTAAATTAAACCTATGTATCCAAGATCTAGCGTATCTCTTACCATTAATTGGAGATATATTGACATACTTGAACGGATGTCAATGGTTCTGCACCCTAGACATGAACTCTGGTTATTGGCAAATACCAATTAAGGAGGAGGATAAGCACAAAACTGCTTTTATAACGGCAGACGGCCTTTGGGAGTAGGAATGTACCCCCTTTGGACTCAAGACTAGCCCAGCGGTGTTCCAGAGATGTATGGACCAGGTACTAGCAGGGTTGAAATGGGGGAGCTGTCTGGTTTACCTCGATGACGTATTAGTCATGGCACCAACATATGATGACATGCTTAGCAGATTAAGGCAGGTCTTGGAAAGGCTTAGATCAGCCTCTATGACTCTTAATCCAACCAAATGTTCGTTCGGGTATAGCGAAGTCAAGATCTTAGGACACACGGTAATCGCCCAAGGTATAAGTCCAAACCCTGACAAGATACAAGTAGTAAAAGACTTTGAGGCGCCAAGACGACTAAGAACTCTGCGATCCTTTATTGGTATGTGTAATTATTACAGATCTTTTGTGCCGGATTTCTCTAAGTTAGTTGGTCCTTTAGTCCATCTTACCAGGAAGGATGTAAGATTCCATTGGGGTCCTGAACAGGAGGCAGCCTTTGTAGATCTGAAGGAGCGCCTGACATCAGCTCCAATTCTGAGACATTTTGACCCAAAGTTGCCCATTGAGTTGCACACTGATGCGAGTGACCAAGGAGTAGGCGCAGCCCTTATGCAAAAGGATGGAGAGACATTGCTTCCAGTAGCGTATGGTTCACGAAGGTTATCGGATGCCGAGAAGAAATACACTACAACTGAGAAAGAGTGCATCGCTGTGGTCTGGGCGGCGCAATATTTTAGGCAATTCTTATGGGGCCGAAAGTTTACCATAGTGGTGGACCACCACGTGCTATGTTGGTTAGACAAGAACAGAGACCTGTCGGGCAGACTGGGCCGTTGGGCTCTCAAACTTATGGAATTTGATTACAAGATTAATAAACACATGCAAGGGAGATTGCACGTGGTACCAGACTGTCTATCAAGGAATCACGGAGGGGTAGACGATCCGGAGGATCAGGACAAGACCAATGATATCTCAATGTTAGCAATTAACCTGAAAGATCTCACCAGTCTACAGAGAGAAGATCCCGATTGCAATAGGATAATAGAAGCAGTTCAAGACCCCGACGGAGCAGCTAGCGCAGATCGACGGTTGGCTAAGAGCTTTATAGTTGAAGACGGGTTACTATATAAGAAGAATGTCGCACATGTAGGTCACAAGACGTTACTAGTGATCCCAAAAAGTATCAGAGATGAGGTGTTATTTGAATGTCATGACAGTCCGTTATCTGGCGGCCATCTGGAGTTCAGTAAAACATTCTTCAAGATAAAAAGCAGATACTACTGGCCAAATATGGTTAAGGAAGTTGAACGATACGTAAAAACGTGCCCGGACTGCCAGAGTCGCAAGACACCCAAACGAGCAGCCGCAGGGTTCTTACAACCTATTCCCGTGGGACAGCCATTAGATACCTAGGAGTGGACTTCTTGGGACCGTTTCAGAGGACAGCGAAAGGGAATGTGTATATAATAGTAGCAGTAGACTACGCCACAAAGTGGGCAGAGGCCGAGGCAACGAAAACCACGACTGCTGAAACAACGGCGAGGTTCCTAGTAAACAGGATAATCTGTAAGTTCGGATGCCCAAAGAAGATATTGTCAGATAGGGGGACGAATTTCACATCCTCCTTGGTGAAAGAATTGTTAAAAGGATTGGGAATACGACCAGTATTTACAACTGCCTACCACCCCATGTGTAATGGATTGACAGAACATTTTAACGGTACTTTGGCCCAAATGCTGTCGAACTATGTCAGCACTAACCAGAGAGACTGGGATTTGTATGTAAGCCTTACTTGTTTTAGCTATAACACATCTGTACAAGAGACAACTCGACACACACCCTTCTTCCTTATGTATGGTCGAGAAGCACGACTCCCCATAGACGTGTCCCTACGCCAAAATGCGTCAGAGGACCCACAAGTCAAGGAAGTGCTGGAGAGAGTTCAGAAGTGCCGTGAAGACGTACAGAAGATAGTCAGCGGTACACAGAAGAAGCAGAAACAGAGGTTTGATAGGACCCATCGACATGTGGAATTTAAACCAGGGGATCAAGTAATGGTGTGGACTCCCATCCGCAAGAAGGGTAGATCGACTAAGCTACTACACAGATGGTATGGACCATACCAGGTCGAGGCTAAGCTATCGGACGTGAACTACGTGATACTAGTCACCAAAGGAAAGAAGCCTCCGTTCCAAGACACAATTCACGTTAGTCGGCTGAAGCGGTACTACCCTAGGACACTGTGAGAGGGTTATGGTAAACAAAACAAAATGAACTAAAAGTAGTTGTAAATAATATTTAGTAAAAGGTAGATTAATAATTATTAATTTAGGACCATGTTCAACTTTTGGACTTTCCAATTTATTGTGAATTGTAGTGAGTGGTAGAAAAACCTTAACATTAGTGTACGAAATGAGGAACTCATGAAGGTGTGCTTCACGACAATCAATAGCCGGTGAATGAACTATGAACGATGCGGAAGGGGAGAGTGTGAAGACCTTGCTGAGGACAATTAGTTCGGTTAGTGTCGGTGTCGCGTGGACATAAGTGAACTGAAGACAACCTGAGTCCCATAATCGTGGTTCATTATATATATATTTATATACGTTTATTCTCAGAATTGATTTAATAATTTTCCAATAATTGCTATTTATCGTACAGTGTTTAACATTTTATTTCTTGTTTAATTGTGTTACTTGTGTGTGTACCTAAGTCCTGACAGAGACAGGAACGAGGTGAGCGACTATGGAATACCAGATAGCGGTGATGTATCTAGTTACGTGTAAGTGTATTTTGTGTGCAGTCGCAGTTACCGGGATGCACAGCGACACCCGGGTGCCGATATCTGTAACTACAGGGGTGTACTGGAAAGAGATACCCGAGATGGTGATGTACGAGTCATCAGTTCCTCTAGTGTATCAAAGTGTGTTGCCAGAGGTCGATATGGCTCATTTGTCACTGCCACAGAATAATGGTTTTTGTAACAGAGTATTAAATGATCCCCAATGCATGTTGTTCGCATGGATTCTTCAGGCCGATAAAAGAATAGGACAGCAAGTGAGATGGCTGAACTCGAGCCTCAGTGGGAAATCCGATGTATATGTAAAGTCTAATAGTATGTCTGCTAGAGTCCAGAGGAGTTTAAGTGTGATAGGAGATTTCGCCCATTGGTGCTGTGGAGTAACGACTAAACGACAGTTAAAACCTTTATTTACTAATCAATATTTAATGTCAAAATTTGAAAATAGCTTAAGTGAGCAAGTAACTGAAGCCTTTTCAGAAATAGAGAATGTCAATTTAGGTATGAAGAATTACAGTGCAGAAGTAGAGAGGACCTTCGCACGTGTCGTGGATGTTGGCGTTAACATAACCAAGTTAATCGATCGATTTCAGAAGCAGGAATTCACAAACGAACAGAGAAATGATCACAAGAGTTTTAGTTTGTTACAGGTGAGCGCGCACCATACAGTACGTCAGTTACAATTGTTACTACTTGTTACACGCCTAGAGATATTGAGTCAATGTCGAGAGGGGAAGATCACGAATTCTATAATAACTGCAGATAAGCTAAGAGAGGATTTAACAAAATTAACAGTTGCATTAAAAGCGGACAGCTATGACCTAGCGATACCAGTGGAGGAAGTGTCTAAATACCTTAAGTTAGAAATAGCTGATTGTGTAATTTCTGGTAACTCAATCTTAATAAATTTGCAGATTCCAATCAAGAAACTTACGTCCCAATGGAGATTGAATACCCCTTTAATAATACCTTTTGCGTGGAATAACCAGACTTGTACCATTAAGCAGGAAACGTCATTTTTGGTTAACAGTGAAGACAGTATGGTAGTGATACAGGGAGCAGCCATGCAGCACTGTCAGCCGAATATTAATCCACTATGCTATGTCCTTAAATACGCCGGTGACGCTGTGTCCGGTTCACGTTGCCCTAGAAAAACATTTATGGGTGCGACCATACAAGAGCTGAGCTCACTATGTGTATTTTCATGTGTGTCAGGTGACGTGCCACTTATCACCCAGATAGACGACTTCACCAATGTACTAACCCATATTGTTGAGCATTTAGAGTTTGTGTGCAGATACACTTCGAACACTACAGTTAAGATAACAGAGCGTAAGAGCCTGGGTGCACTACACGCGAGAGTGCCGTGTGATTGTAGCTTAGTCGCTGACTCCCACATTTTGGTTTCAGAAAGCTATCCGTGTAGACAGGAAGCGGATAAGTTAGCTGTGGCACACATACTTCCAGCTTCCAACTTTGAAAATCAACTCTAAAATTAATCATGTTTCCAGCACTTTCGAGACACTAGACGAATGCTTAGACAACGAATGGCCTAGTCAGCTGCCGCACTGGAATTTATCTTTTTCAGAACATAGAAAGTTAGAGAGCCCGACGCTTAAGGTTTTGTCAGTGGAGAGGGACATGTATTAATACATCACTGTCAGCCGTGCTGCACTCCATTTATTTTTGTTTACTAACCATAATTGTTGTGAGAAATCCCCATCTAATAGGCTTAGGTATAGGAGCATTTGTGAGAGCAGAAAATGAATAATTCTCCCCGAATCAGGAACAATTTATTGTGGATTTATTTTGTGGCATTATAATAATATTGGTTCTGATTGGTTGTCGGTACGTCGTGGGATTATGGGTAAACTGGAGATCCAAGGTATCGAGACGAAAAGGCGACGACATAGCGATGACCGCCAAACGTGACGTCAGAGACGATGGCTTGCCAAAGAACTTACCTATCACGGAGGTCGATAGAAAGGAGCTGAGAATCACTCTTGAATGGTGGGACCAAGTTCGTGATCAGGTATAAAGGATACCAGGTAATCGTTGTAACCATAGGTAAACTTCGAGGTAAACTGTATAACTGTGAACGTTATAGTGTATGATTAATAAAATGTATAAAATATATTATTTCAGGAGATTATTGTTATCATGAATTCGTAAACATGTAAGTCCAGTGTGTGAATGAAAATGTGGGGAGTGTGAAAGTTTGAATGGAAAAAAAACCGAGTGGCCACTCAGAGTGAATATGAGTATTAGCTAATATAAGAGTTTATATTCCAAAACTGTTTATTATGATTGACTAGGTGAAATACATGTTCTGTTTTTAGCGGTACGTATACATACGCCAATATCAGCGTGGAATGGTTAGAAGTTGATTTTGACTAATAATAATTAAATTGTAAACTCATAATTATTTTGTAAATACAGGGGACCCTTGAAATAGTTTTAGAATTCCTAGATTAGGTTAAGACTTAATGTTTAAGAGGATTGGTACGTCGCAATGACATAATAATTTGTTAGTAAAATATAATTGCCTATTGTATTATAACACTGATGTAAAACATTTAATAATAATTCATATTGTTCTTCCAGTTGTCATTAACGTAATTATGAATTA
The DNA here is from genome assembly GCF_021130785.1 of Homalodisca vitripennis. NCBI lineage: Eukaryota > Metazoa > Arthropoda > Insecta > Hemiptera > Cicadellidae > Homalodisca > Homalodisca vitripennis. The sequence goes on along the minus strand of NW_025776222.1, from coordinate 94,261 downwards.
AGCGTTGACAAGTTAGTTTCTAAGATTGCAACACCGTATACGAAACCAAATGTTGTATATGGTTATGCTAACCAATGTTAAGAACTAAGTAATTACTTTTGTAATTTGTTTGTAATTTGGGGAATAAAAATAATCAAGTATTAACTTGTCAATGCATACAAAGTAACTTATAAGTTGTTCGGGTATAGTTAGCTATTAACATATTCTTGTGTGGTGTTGAGGTAGTTATGTTAAAAGGTAGTTAGATGTATGTAAAGAATAAAATTTAAGAGATAAGAGCTTTGTTGAAAAACGAAGTCATTTCATGCTACGTCTTAGAGCACCGGTGGGAAGTCCAGTAGCTCAGAGCCAGGCCGGTGACCCGAGAGGTCAGGTGACCAGAGAGGCCGGACGGCTACTGCTGACCACAGCTACTTTTGTCACGTAGACACTGCCGCTGTGCACAACTTCAGTTACAAAACTTTGTACCACCTCTTGGACTGTAAAATACCTGAATCCTGTAGTACATGGTTACGCTTATAATGTCCTACTATAGTTTGTTTCACTTGTCTATGTTAATGAGTAGGAAAATGTCAATTATCTAGAATAGCCTTGTCGTGGACTTATAATTACAATTATTTAGTTTGGGTCCCTATAATAATATCCACTTTGTAAGGTTATTATCTATAAAAAAAAGTGTTTTTGCAATAGTAAGTTATAGTATGGGTAGATAATAAGGATTAATGTACTAGTTAGTAATTTGGTAAATAGTTCTAATAATAATATTATCATGTTTGAATTGGAATATCGTCATTGTACTAGATCATAAGAAAGGGCAATATAGAGGATTAATATATTTTGTTTTGTATGACTCGCACAGAACAGCTGAATGGTTCCGGAATGTGTCAAGAACTCATTTATGCATATACAATTATAATTTCTCGCTTCAAGTAATTATAAAGACATGTAAAGTTGATTAATGTATTTTTAATATAAAATGTCGAATATACCTACACGTAAGGATAGATGTATAATATAAGGGAATGGACACCACCGCGGATATTTAAGAGTAAGCTTCTATGAACTAATGTTTCTGTCAAATAAATGCGATTACACCAATAGCAAACATTGCTAACTAGAGTGGGTAGATAGGCTCTCGTAGGACATCATGTTTTTGTAGAAGGCAAACCTTTGTGAGGAACGATACATTGCCTGTTGCTGGAATAACATTAAAATTAATAAACTTTCCCTGGAAATGTATTAGTGAAGCGGTACCGATGGAAGCGAACGACTGAGGCTCGTGATCGGGCCGTCCCAACTTCAAAGACTTTATGTGTGATCGGGCCGTCCCAACTTCAGAGACTTTATGTGTGATCGGGCCGTCCCAACGCCAGAGACTTTATGTGCCAGTGTAAATGACTGTCCCTGAGAAGTGGCTGCCGCAGTGTCGTTGTTCCCCATGTGTTTCCTCCACATCTAAAGACAACTATTGACTGTTGGAGAACCCCGACCGCTAGCCACACTGTTAGCGATACGCGGCGAAACGTGAGGGTAGACGCCATGGTAACTTGTGCACGTGACCCAGCCGCCCAGCTGAACACAACCAAGGGACCAGCTGCCAGGGCCTGGAAGAATGAAGAAGACGAACTCCTAGAGGGCATCCACCCCAACAACCACCCTTAATTTGGCTGGGGGTGTGTCACGTCGGGGCCCATGTTCCCGCCGTCTGGAAGTACTGGAGGGGGAGGTCAGCAAGGTGAGCGCCCGAGGCGGTGTGTACGTGAGAGGACTCCGGCGCGAGCGGACGTCCGAGCTCCCTGAGGGCCGATCTAGTGTAGGGCTTAGCCTAGTGATGGTCGTGACGCGTGGTGTCCGTGGGTTCGGAAGTGTTGTTGTTTAAGTTCATAAAGTTGCTGTAATCTGAGCTGCGTTTGGTTCCTGAGTACACCCCCTTCGCCCCAGCTGAGCAGGAGGCGTGACAATACAATATCCGTTCACACATATCAGATAAAAGTGTAATGATTACTTGGAGAAATATTTACTTAAATATGTCAGAGAGATATCATTCAGGCATTTTATAGTATTGGAACATTGAAAATAATTTGAAATTAGTGTACGTTATTTGACTTAGGAATGAAATACATGACTTAATTTAATTGTTTACTCTCATAACGATATTATACGTATTTTAAGAGAAATGTGGTCTGTAATTGTTGATGTAACTAATTAGTTACTGAAACTATCACCATAGCTCTGATGTTAACCTTCACAGATATTCCGAATGAAATTTCGCCTTTTCGTTTCTTCTCGTAGTAAAAACAATTGTTTTCATTATTTTGTAACATATAATGTAATTATTAAACACTAACTTTCGGAAACTAAAGTAAAAATAAATTATATAGCTTTAAATTTCTTGTTTTAAATAAAAATGAAATATAACTGAGAGAACCTTTGTCCCTATTATTTAAGAATAAAACAGATAAAACTAATTTAATTAATAAATATTAATCGTAACTGTACTACTCTTTTAGTTGTTAACTGTATTAAGAATCACGTAATGTCTAATCACTATGTACAATGCTGCTATATTACTTAACAAACGGCAAGTATTACAAAGTCCCTCATCGAGAGGTCGACGCTAAACTTCTAGATGAAACGTTAAGAGTCTTTTTGGGCATAGCAAATTTGCAAGAACAAAATTAAATCACTGCTAATGATTTCTTGGAAACTTAGCAACATGTTAGAGTCAATTAGGGGGTTTCTATTATTGAGTTAGGAACATTTGATTAATTATAAAATATCTGAAAATTGTTCTTTTTATTTTTAAAAGCTCAACCATGATAAAATCGACAATTTAGTTTTTTATACGTCACTATGGATTACACCATTTACGTAAATAATAAATATGATTATTATGATTATTCTGCAAAAGTTAATTGGGATAATTGTGTATTCCTGAGAATATGAAATTTAAAAGTATTTCATAATTTAAAAGTAACTTAACTTATAAATAAACCTCAACCCCGGTTTGTGTGCGTTGGATTGTATATTATTACAATCCACCCCAGGCCTCATAGTTTCTCGCTTCCAAATTCGAGGATAAATGAGATTTAATGATAAGTTAAATTCGGAAATGAGGATTTAAAATTCCACGTTAACAGTTGTATCCGTTCTCGAGAATCGTGCGGGTCGTAATTGTTCTATAACGCTCAGCCTGATGATATGACATTCTTGTGTTGTATGAAAATAAGTAATGTATTTCGTAGGAAGTTTAAATGATCTGATTGAAAATCTAGTAGACAAGGAGAATTTGGTGTTAACTAAAGTCCGAGGTTAGGTATGCCAAGAAGTGAAAAGTAAACCGCAGTTGCTAATAACGTATTTATTGTTGATAAAACTGTTGTTTGCCCGTTAGTTTGTCAATAATTTAAAATTCAAGCATGACGTATAAAGTCTCGCCACGGGAGTTTGTTTCGGCAGGCTACCTCGCCTACTGCCAGGGTCAATCTGGTTTACTAAAGAAGTTCGCCGTACACGATGTTCTTCACGTAGGGTAGGCGACTTCATCGGATACCCTACCAGGATGGACAAGGACCACGATGTCTTCTGGGCGTCGAACCCTACTGAGCAGGCTCTTGTGACCGGTCATCGAGTATGCCAGCATCAGAGGAAACGACGACAGAAAAGTAACGGTGAGCCTTTAATGATCGCGAACATAAACATTACTTTAGGAATTCCGATAGGTTTTGCGTCGTGTGGGTGTCTGAGTGGAAAAAACCGGGTGGTTATAGCCGTCACAATGAGCTTAGTTCCATTAACAAGTCCGTCGGCGATGATAAGATTCCTCATGAGGAAACGCTCTGAACTGATCTTAAGTCACAGCAAGGGATCTGGAACACCCTTGCCTGTAGCATCGTTCAGCAGAGGAAATTTGACGCCAAAATGATCATCGTTATCAGTGTCCATAGAGTCAGCGCTTCTCAACTAATGAAGGCGACCATCATTGGAGTCCAGGACGATATCATTGATTTCCTTGACGTTCACATTCATGGTGAAATATGTTTATCGTTCCGAAACTTGTACTGACACTGTGCTTATATTTGGTTGAATTGAACGTAATTAACAAGTTGACATTTGCCGATTTTCTCCAGTACCTTAGGAAAACACGCTCAACAGTGAAATGGGACGATAGTTATATTTCTCAATATATGTGCTAGCTTTGTAAAGTGAAAATAGTTTACTAACTTACCACTTAGTGTCAGGAAATATTCTTTGCGCCAAAGCTGGGTTTTTATATCTACAAAATGTTTAGACAAAAGTATTGTTGACTTTATGTGTAGAAGCCGCAATATACTGTCTTATTTTTAGAGGTTTTTGTCTTAGATTCTTTACGAAAAAATAACATTTTTAGAGTATTGTTTTTTTATGATATCAGATACGTAGAGAAGTCATAGTTTTAATAAGCGCCATACATAAATATGAGTTCCATATGTAATATATACTTTAAACAATAGGTTAAGAAATAATTTAGCAAATATAATTTGATGGAAACAGTTTTTTTAGGATACCAAGGTGCCTTAACCTCCTGAAATTTCAAAATGCTCTTAGAGTATATAAAGAAATATTTGTTGTTGAAAAATCAATTTAACATTGGATTACTCTTTGTTTTAATTCTGTGAGAAACGTTTGCTTTGTGTAATCCTTAAATCTCTCCTGTTTAAAAACTGTATTAGCTTATTAAACTGTCATGTCCTGCAGGCAGACATATACCCAAACAAGCATTCAAAAAAATCTTACATCCTTCCCGTAGGCGAAATACAAACCAATATTGCACTTAGTTACTTTACTTTATATGCTCAAAGATACACGATAACTATTTTCACAAGGTGTTGATAATAATCCAATACTAAATGCAGCAGTCTGCCCAGTACACAATGCAAAGAATGATTACAATTAAAATATTCTGTAAACTGGAACACTTTAATGCAATACTTATTAGTAAAATTTCAGATATGCAAAAATAAAATATGGTGTTACATAACTAGTGCATTAAAGTTAAATATGTCAAACAAGAAGAGCAACGTTGGAATAAAGAACCGCCACAAGATCAACTACAAAGACAAGTAAATGTAGAAATATAAGTGGTCGTTTCATTCTAATTTCTTTGACATTTGACTTTTGCTGTTGGCTTTATGGATTCAAACAAAAGGGGTACGTAATGACAGGTTTGACAATCATGGCAGACACAATATGCGTATAATAGCTTAGTAACGTACTTTCGATATATATATATATCTCGTTTGAATATTTTTATACAATTACTAAAATGTATTTTATCGATGTATAATAACTTTTTTGATGTAACGAGGATTTTTAAAATGTATAGTAGTCTTAGAAAGTCTGTAACATTTATTAAAAGTGTTTAATATTTTACTTGGCCACTGTAATTTCAACTAGATTTTCAATTTAAATTCCTATAATTTCAATCGTTATTTTAAGTTTTATAATCGTCTATTCAACCATTAAAGGCATTTTAAGGAATACAATTTTATATTAAACAGGATAAAATTCAACTTTAACACTATGGCTACTAGGCGATGCGGCACAGTGCACTAGCATGTACAACGCACTGAGATCTTAACTTCTGGTAGCCAACATGTTCAACTATGGTTTTTTATATTGTTATAACATTTTAAAATTTGGTATTATAAAAGAAAGGCCGATTCCCTCTTAAAGCGCATTACGCATATTCCTAAGGGCCACTGGCCTATCCGAAAATATGTTCGTACAGAAGATGGACGAGAATCAACAAAAACAAGGTCGATGATACTGACAATACGTGCGGTCACACACAGATTTTAACGTGTGCTAACTCACGCTCAGTTCTTAAGTAAAAAATCTTAGACTCTGAGGTGATTAGCTCTATCAGGGCTTGTTATTATTGTTTATTTGATGTTACATAGTAGTAAGGCTTAATGCACAGTTAGTCTGTAAGTCAGTTCGTATTTAAGATGTGGAAATAAAACAGATAAGGACAGTGAAACGGATATATATATATATATATATATATATATATATATATATATATATATATATATATATATATATACATAAGGCAGAGAAACATTTTATAGACATACAGATAGAAACAGGAAGGAATGAAACTTAAATGTGTGTGTTTTGTTGAAGTGCTGTAATACAATTACAATTATATTAGATTTTTATATTTAAATTTAAAATATTCCTGACTTATCGTTTAAAGAATTCTGCGACTAAAATATAGAGTAATAAGTATTTGTAGTTATGAAAATAACGTATTAATTATAATTTAAATTGAATTTCATATTTATTTGCTATCGTGTCCAGTATATTAAGTTCACAACATTTTTTATTTGTTTGGCCGTAGTTTTATCAAATTCGTTTAAACATTTTCATTCCGGTCATTTTTTATCCGCGAGTGAGAGCTTTTTGAACAAAATCTCGATGGAATGACAGATTCTTAAATTATATTTTCAGTCTGTTTTATGCCCTAAAGAAAATTTTGTATCATTCTTCTTCCTCAACCCACTTCGGAATGGTTTCTTCCATTTTGTTTGATTAGACATAACTGCCATATTTGTTGGCTCATGGCAGCGCCGCGGCCACACTTCACTCAACGGTGTAGTAACAGCGATTGCAGCTAATATTGGAAAGGTGATTGATGTCAGAATATACAGTAAATTTTGTAGATGTAAGGATAGGCTGAGAGATAAGCATGATGATTCCTGTGCTGCTAACTACACTGGAGTAAGTGGTGGGATGGAGGTTGCTGGAGTAGTAGACATGTTTTATCAATCTCTATCCACACGCAATGTCAGGTATAAGTATTACCTCGGTGATGGCGACAGTGCAGCCTACTCGACTATTGTCAAAGAAAAACCATATGGCCCAGAATATATTGTAGAAAAGCTTGAGTGTTTAGGCCATGTAAAGAAAAGAATGGGGAGTAGGCGAAGGAAGTTGTTTGACGGTAAAACTATTGGCGGCAGAGGCCGTTTGAGCAAAGTAATGATAGATGAAATTCAAAACTATTATCATTTAGCTATTGTTAGAAATACTGATAGCCTAGAAAACATGAGGAAAGCTGTTTGGGCTACTTACTTTCATCTAGCCTCCAGTAATGAATCTCCTGCACACGGTTTATGTCCAAACGGTGACGAAAGTCGGTGTAAATACCAGCGAGCGATAGCTGAAAATACAATGTATGACCATACTGCTCACACCCACTTACCTTTAGCAGTAAGGAAGGAAATTAAACCCATTTTCAGAGACTTGTCAAACCGAGAATTGCTACGAAAATGCCTGCACAAATAAACTCAAAATCCTAAAGAGTCATTGAATAATATTATATGGACAAGGATCCCAAAGACAACGTTCGTCATGAAGAAAACCCTACAATTTGGTGTATATGAAGCTATTTTTATCTTTAATAAAAGTAACATAGTTAGATTAGAAGTTTTAGATAAACTAGGAATGTTCCCAGGCAATCAATGCATTGTGGTAATGAAGTCGCTGGATGAGCTAAGGGTAAAAAAAAAAACGATGCAAGAAATGGAAAAAAAGTGCCGTAAGCAGCTTTCCTTGGCTAAAAAGAGACTAGAAGACACTTATGAAGAGATAGAGGACCCAGACAATCCAACATATGGAGCTGGAATGCATTGATTGTAAGTTTTTTGTTTTACATCAGTTCTTAAAAATATTAAAATGCGATTTACCGAAAACTTGCGTTTTTTTTATTTTAGGAATATATATCTCAAGAACCAAAAAAGATATCATCTTAATTTTTTTTAAATTTGTTTCTATTTTATAGCTTTACATCTTAAACAGAGATATCGTTAAAATCGTTCGTATTTATATTTTTCTAAAATTTTTAAATAATTTTTTACATCGTAATTTTTAAAAAAGTTTTAAAACATGTAAAAAATATAAATTGACACTTTAATAAAAACCCTCCGTTCAGAAAACACTTAAATACATGTACTTTAAAATAAAAAAATTGCAGCATCCTAAGTCAGATAGTTTTGGATAAATGTGTTCCTCAAAATCAACAAAATAGCATGGGATAGATAGGCCTGTCGGACACCCCATAATCTTATCTCAAATGTTCCTTCAGACTGATAATAGTTTAGTCCATATGGTACATATTATGCGTGCTAGCCTCTCATAAACACATTGCAAGATTTTTAGAAAGTTAGGAAGTTAAAGTAATTGCAGTTTAATTGAAAAGTGGATTTTAGACGTAACACTTTCAATTCTCATTATTTTAATTAGTCAAAACAGGTTAGGGAACAGGTTAAACTAAAAATTTTAGAGTATGTATCATTATAAACTACAATATAACCAGGGTTTTCCTCAAGTACTGTAAATATTAGGAATAATCCGGTAGAATCTTTTTCATCTATATGTTTTTATGAAGTAACAAAACAATAAAATAATATTTAAAAACCTTTACCTTTAGAGCTTGCTATCTTCTTAACAGTTCGAGGCTGGAATATTTTGCCGGGCAAGGACAAAGGTTTGCTTATGCTTTAAAAAAACTTGGTTAATGTACCTTAATAATACAATTAATGAATACATAACGATTGCAACATGCTACTCTTATAGACAAAAAATGCATTGCGTTGTTCATTGTGCTCTTAGATGTATCCACAAATGTTAGGATATGTATCATTCCGCCATGTATTCTGTTATATTATCCATATCAAGTGTTTATGTGTCTCACGTATGCATGATAAGCTGTCTTGTTACCTTATTTCTTAGATATCATTTTCCATCCAACATCCTCTAATTGGTTTATTTAATGATTTATTAATTAATGGATTGGAGTTTCTTAATACTTCTTTCACTTTCTTAATAACTAGATTAGTTACCTTATATTCTTACAACATGTAATACCTTATTTAGGTTGTTTAAAAATTATAATTTGAGATAATATCCTCATCTATGGCTTCCATTCTTTCAAGGCTTCGTGTGAAATTCATTACTAGCGTATGCTGATATAACAGTGATTAATATTCTTTCACAATGAGCATTATTTACCTGAGACGCTTACATAATGAGTAATAATAATATCTCCTGTGTGTCAATTCTACTTCGAGTTATTATATTTATTTGTGAGTCACTGGTATTGTGTTAAATAGAGTTTACAACTATCGCTTGATAATAAATCGATTTTCAGGATTATCTAATAATGTGACTTAATTGCCTATTGAGACACTCGCCTATTAAAAACGTTTTAGGAAATATCCAGCAAGATAAACATAAGGTTATTATAAGATAGCTTAATATGCATAGTGGTTTAATGTGTATTGCTGCCATCTATCTAAGTGCTATATCGTACTTATTATGAGTTTCATCCTATTGTTAATTACTAAGTGTTAACACTCTATTTAATTTATGCAACTTTTTAAGGAATACTTTAAATTAAAGACTCATAACTTTACATTAAATCTAAGTAAGGGACACATGAAATTTAGTTAAATCTGACTTATTAGGTAAATATGTTTTATAGTATTATAACAAATCCAAATATCGTTAAAACAATTTGTATTCATAATTAAAACTTAAACATAAATATTTAAGAGTCCTTAGATTTATAAATTTTAAAGTAAAATATTGCAGAATAATTAGCAATAGATTAAACGTTGTGTCGAATAGTGTACCTGGATATTGTACTCAAACACTAATAATGTAGCACAAACATCACAAGTTGAGACGGACTACAATATTATACACACACCGGGTATATTATTATTTTACAGGTAATATTATTGTACAGTTTATAATTAATTATGATTTATTTATTCATTTCTGTCCTTAAAATGTATATGTTTGGTTAACCAGACAACAAGCGTTCTGTGTAGTGTTAGTAGAAGTCGTGACGTCAGCAATATAAGTAGACAGGTGAGACGTACGCAGCAGTTAACATAAAATATTATTCTATATCCATGGAAACAACGTAGCTTTTATAATTTAATGTTTTCTAAATAATTCAAAAGTGTACCGTCGTTGCAATTTTAAATGTTCGCTCAATTCACAACTAGTCCCGGTAGTAGCACCATGAACACGATGTGATGGCCAGAAGGTGGATCAGGACATGGACTTACAAGGATGAGTTACTTTAATTCAATATAAATCATAGTTTTACTCACTATTTCTCGTTACAAAAAGCAGTTTAAATTCTAGTTTTATCCATATTTTAAAGCACAAAACATTATAATAGTTTATACGTAGTGCTAACAAAAGTACAAATTAAATATATATAATAGGACTGCATTGTTATTGTTTGTGTAAAAGCTACTAATTCGTGTTTGGTGCTATGTATAATCCTCTTAGTACCCAAATAGTACAGGGAGAATCAGTTTACAATATTTTACACTACTCGGATAGCAACATAAGTTGGAAGTTTCGCGTAGTTTTATCAAAAATATACATAATTATAACTGTTAATGAGAAACATTTTCTTACTTGTTATTTTGCAGCCATCTTTCTAGCATTACTAGTAAACAAGATATTCGTGATGAGTTGAAATTAGTCAATGTTTATTATTTAAAATATAACAAGAGCAAATAATTTCGTTTAACTGGTATAATTTAATTATTAAAAACTCAGTGCCAAAAAATTATGAAATACATTTGTTCTAGAAGTTTCAAATCATTCTATTAGTTACTGAAATCCACGCCAGAGCTCTCTTTCAGAGTACAAGAGACAATAACAGACCAACCAAACTTATACACTATTAGAAGATCCTAAATAGATTCCAATGCTAGATTTACACATTAAACTTTCTCTTTGTATTATTATTAATAAAAATTTCAAATATTATTATGTTATTATTATGTTTTCAGTTTTTACCGCAAGGAAAAACTGTCAACGAAACCATTTATCTAGAGGTGCTCGAGACTAAAACGCCCGATCACCCGGGTCTGGCCTGATGTTAACTGGGTCCAGTCATCTTCAAGCTACTGAACGAAAATGCCCCCAGCCACACGGCTTTCGTCGTTACCAACTACCCTACCCAGAACAAGACCCTCTTGGTGCCCCAGCCTCCTTACAGCCCTGACATAGCTCCGTGTGATTTGTTTTTCTCCCTAGTGAACAAAGAGAGACCTGAGGGGATAGCAATGGGAGACGGTGGGGAACATCCAACTGAAGTTATAAGGCTCCTGAGAGGCATTCCAGTCGAGGAGATCCAGCGTGCTTTCCAAGCGTGGCAGAATTGTCTACGCTGGTGTGTTGATGCGGAAAGAGAATATGTTGAAGCATTTAGTTCATTTATACCAATCGCATGAAAATGCTCATTACTTTCATAACACACCCTGTATCCTCATGTCTCATCAGTTGTACAAGTGAGAGCACTACGGTGTTGACTGACATGATCAAAAAGAACAATGGAGCTACCCAGTCTTCCATAACGCAGATATGGTGGGAAGAGCTAATTCAATGTGTGTATTGAGTTTAGCTCCAGTTCAACTTCCTCGTAGTGTAGCGTCTAAAATCTGACGCTGTTGCAGACTTCTTAAACCTCGTCTAAAGGGATAAAAAATAGTAGGCGACGAAAACGAAGCAAGTTAAAACGCAACCCCCGCATCGTTTTGACACATTCACAACATTCACTGTCTTCCTCACTGAACAAAGGAACCTGTGTAACGTTTGGAAGATTTTCTTGCACGAAAGATTTGCTTGTGTGGAGGACGGTTTATTTCAGTTGTGCACGAAGAGGAAGGTAAACTGGAGCTAAACTCAACACTCAGAATCAACTCTTCGAACAATAGCTGTGTTACTGTGTTTGATATTAGTGCTTCGCAATCGACCGGATTTGGCCGAGTGTTAGAGTTTTATTTTTACCCATAACTACGAAAAAAAAACGATAAAATATATTAGTTAATAATTATATCAGCACACTGTGAACTATCAATTAAGATTTTAATTACACTTCTATTCATAGAGTAAAAATAAGTTATAATATATTGCGGACAATCTTAAAAGCTATTGGCAATATATGACTTCACACTTACGTTGTAGTACACTCGCTTGCTAACCAGAAATTTTATTTAAGTACCGTCATAGACACACGATTTCTCTTTTGTCACCGTAGATGTAAACATTTTTTTCCGGTATGATTTTACGTTTATCTGTTCACAGGATATCTCGACAATACACCTTCCAGTGCGGTGTATAGACCGAGTTAATTCGAAATGAAAATGCATATATTAGGACAGGGAAGGTGCTGGGGATTATTCCCATGAAAACCACAGAAGTTATAACCGTGAGCCTTGAATTCTTTTTCGGCTTAGGCCGACAAGAATAGGAACTCACCAGAGCCAGGCTAGATAACTAAACAGAACAGGCAGGACTGCAAATAATTGACAAACAAACATTCAGGACCTTGGAGGATACACTAACAGTCAGAGAGATGTATGGCGAAAAAATCTTTCTAGACCAAACTCGTCTTTAGCTGAATATCGCCTTCCATAAAAGTTAATCTGAACGTTGAACCTCCACATCTTGATTAAAAATGGACTTCACAGATCCACGTTTCCTCAGAAAAATCATAGCGGAATGAAGATTTTAACACAAGCCCCTAAGTAAAGTTTTTAATGTAGTAAAATTGCAAGGAAAGTGACTTAGAACTCTAACGTGAAACCAAAAGACCACCACTGTTCAGAATATTAATACGTAAATAATGTCTCCAGCAGATGTTTTGCCCTTTTCTCTTTTAAATTAAATTAAGAAATATCTCCGTCAATAATTTTATCTACAAAGCGTATTCAATGTGAAGGCTGATAACTATTAGTTGTAATAGTGAAAAAAGCATTTAATTTATATTATATTCTTCTGACTAATGTCATAATTAAAAGGTAATATTATAAATAACTACAAGTAGATATGAATATGGCGGTTCTAGCGCACTTTTGGGACAGACAGAAAATCAAGGGAAAATACTGTTTAAAGGACAATAAACGAATCTGTAAAATCAAACAGTAAGGCGGTTCTAGCTCACTTTTGGGACAGACGGTAAATCAATGAAAAATACTGTTTAAAGGACAATAAACGAATCTGTAACTCACGAATGAAAAATTACCGAATCTATAGCTGTTTGCTTCTACTTTCTTGAGCTGTCAAATCAATCTATTTGAAATGTCTGCTACGACGAAAAATCTTCTACTCTACAAAATTGATAGTAACACAGTCTTTATCTTTAATAGTCTTCTTTCCAGTAACAACCAAGTGTAATTTTTCATTTTTGTTTAATTCTTTAATCTTTTTCTCATCCAAAACAGTCAAAAATCTGTTCGGCAAGTGTACTTTACAATCTTCCAACTCGGCAATTATTGTAAACCCGAATTTATCTTTCATTTTTTCCAAATTCAAGATTCTATATCTCTTTTTTTCTTCCAATTCCACTAATTTCTTATATTCTTTGAATCTTAGTTCACCAACCTTATTCAACTCTTGTAACAGCGCCGCCATTTATTATAGAAAAATCTTTTAACTAAATTTAGTTAAAAGATTTTTCTACAATAAATAGAACAATCTGAAAACATTTGACCAGAAATTGTGCTGATTTGTGTCAAAAATCACCACTTCTCAAAATTTTAGTTTACAAATTTTTGCTCTTTAAATATGGAGCGGAAAAAGATAGAGTGCCCATACTGCAAAAAAGATGTTTTTGAACATCATTACACCAGGCATTATAATTCAAAGAATCATCTGAAAAATAAAGATATTTATGAAAAAGAACTAAATTATTTGAGGACTTGGGCTAAAGAGAATCAAATCAATGGTCACGAAAAGATGTACAATATAGAAAAATTGCGTGAATTAAAGAAAAGCTTTAAGGAAGATAAAAAAGATCTCAATCTATTTAATGATGAAAAAATTCAATCAATCGCTGAAAAATTGTCCATAGAAAACAAACGATAAAACTAAGTCTGAAATGATCGAAGAAATTGATAAAACTCTTAACGAAAAACCTGAAAATATCATAGATGTAGAAGTTTTATCCTCAATACACGGTCTTTTCAAGCAATACATTTTAACGAATTTAAACGATAAGTTCATGTCAATTTACAAATATCTATCAATTATGAGGCCAGAGATTAAAAGTTTAATAGAAAAATTTCAAGAAACCGTTAAAAATATGAAAGGTTATTTATCTTTAGAATGCGAATACGAACGAACTTTAGTGAACGGTGAAACACAAACGTGTCCAATGTACTTTACTATAAAATCAGACGAAATATTTGACGTAAACGACTTTATTACTAAGCAATTTAATAAATTAACACATCGAGAACAGACAAATCATCCAAATAAGGGTTCTGGATGGACATTTAAAAGCTGCAAACAACTAGTTTTGAGCCTTAACAAACACGAAATGATGAACGCAGGATCATATATCGATTTGCCAAAGAAAATCAAAGATAAAAAAGCTTGTATAAATATCAAAAATAAAGATGATTATTGCTTTATTTATTCTATCCGATGTGCTATTGAAAAACCCGAAAGAGACTGCGAAAGATCAAAACAATATGAAAAATTTGTAAATGACGAGATATTTTCAGGTTTCGAGTATCCAATGTCCTTAAAAGATATACAATTATTTGAGAAACGAAGTTACAATTCCAAGTACAAATATCCAAAAATGTCTATCAATGTCTACAGTTTTGATGAAAGTATTAAGGTTGTTCCGTTACAAATTTCTGAAAAATATGATGCAGAATTAAATATTGATCTACTGTATGTAAAACAAGAAGACAAATCCCATTTTGTTTTGATAACTGATTTAAATAGATTAGTGAGTTCTCAGTTATCTAAACACGAACATAAAAAATTGCTATGTAGAAGATGTTTAAGCCATTTCTACAAATCTGGAGATTTAGCAGATCATTTAGAAATTTGCAAGCAACATGAAGTATGCAAACCTATTATGCCATTTCCAGGTCAAACAACTAAATTTACTAATTATCAAAAGAAGTTTAGCCATCCGTACGTAATTTATATGGACTTTGAGAGCATATTAGAAAAAATTCCGACATGCAAGAACAATCCACAAAGATCGACTACAACCAAGATTCAGAAGCACATTCCTTATGGTTTTACTCTATATTTAGTGTCAAATGTGACCAATCGTATGTACAAGCCGATATGTTATCGAGCAAAAAATGAAGAAGAGTTGCCGAACGTTCCTACAAAATTGTTTGAAGAGCTCAATAAATTATCGAAGTACATAGCTAAAAAATATAATTCAAAGAACATGAAGCCCATGAAATTGACTGACGAAGAAGAAATTTCGTATCAAAATTCAAATCTTTGCCACATTTGTGAAGAAATATCGTATCAAGACACTGAAAAAACTTTAGGGTTTTTACCAGATAATTGGAGTTCTGCTTATGATGCATTCAAAAAATGCAGAGATCACTGTCATTTGACTGGAAAATTTCGAGGTGCAGCTCATAGAATTTGTAATCTGAATTTGAAATTTCCTCAGAATATTCCCGTTTTCTGTCACAATATGTCTAATTACGATACGCATTTGTACATAAAAGAATTGGCAAAACAATACGGTAATGTTGATTTGATTGCAAACACCGATGAACGATATATAAATTACTCTGTAAATTCTGGATACGGGTATGAGTTTGATGGTGACAAACCTAGAAAGTTCATAAAATTCTCTTTCGTAGACACGTTCAGATTCATGGCCTCGTCTATAGAAAAGTTAGCTAAAAATCTAAAGAGAGAAGACTTCAAACATACAAATCATTTTATACAAGATGGACTGAATGAGATAATAGAAAGACAGCCAAATGACGAAGAAGAGATTTTTAAAATATTGTCAGGAAAAGGAATATTTCCCTATGAATTTATCGATAGTATTGAAAAACTTGATTACAAAGAAGAGCTGAAAATTCAAGATTTCTATTCACTCTTGACAGATGAGAGCATATCTGAGAAAGATTATCAACACTACTTAAATTTTTGGAACAAATTAAAAGAGAAAAATCTGGGAAATTATTCTGATTTGTACAACATTCAAGATGTTTTATTGCTCGCTGATATCTTTGAAAATTTTAGGAATATTTGTTTGAATTGCTATAAGCTTGATCCAGCACACTATCTGACTGCTCCTAGTCTTGCTTGGGATGCTATGTTAAAATTAACGAAAATTGAGCTTCAGCTAATTAACGATTATAACATGTATTTAATGATTGAAAAAGGTATTCGCGGAGGCATTTCTCAATGTATTAAACGATATGTTAAAGCAAATAACAAATATTTGAAAGATTTCGATAAGACAAAACCAGAAAGCTATCTGTTGTACGTCGATGCAAACAACCTTTATGGGTATGGTCTTATGAAAAATTTACCATATAACGAAATCAAGTGGATGGATCCTAAAACGTATACAAAAGAAGAGGGGCAAGAAACAATTTTGGAACTCACTGGCGACGAAGATTATGGCTATATTCTCGAAGATGATCTTGGATATCCAACAAATTTACACGAACATCACAAGGATTTACCTCTTGCTCCAGAACATTTTAAAAACAAACTTTGCACAACTCTACTGGATAAAACTGAATACGTTGTTCATTCGAGAAATTTGAAGTTCTATTTGGAACAAGGTATGATTTTGAAACATGTGAATAGAGTTATTGCATTCGATCAGAAGCCTTTTATGAAAGAATACATTGATTTTAACACAAACATGAGAACCAAAGCTACAAGCGACTTTGAAAAGGACTTTTATAAGCTGATGAACAACTCAGTTTTTGGAAAATCTATGGAAAATGTGAGAAAAGGATGTGATATTAAGCTTGGAAATGAAGAATTTTCAATGAAACAAGCTAAGAAAACAAATTTCAAATGCTTTAACATCTTTGACGACAACTGTATAGCGAGTCACATGTACAAACAAAAGGTTAAATTTAACAAACCGATTTACATAGGATTTTCAGTTCTCGACCTCTCAAAATTGCTAATGTACGAGTTTTATTACAACAAATTAAAGAAGTTTGATCCAGATTTGAATCTGTGTTACATGGATACAGACAGTTATTTTCTAGAATTGAAACGAGATCCTTTTAAAATTATTAAAGAAAATATAGATGACTTTGATACAAGTGATTATCCAAAAGATCATGAATGTTTCACTACTAAAAATAAGAAGGTAATAGGGAAATTCAAAGACGAATTTAACGGCGAGATATTAGAAGAATTTTGTGGTTTAAGATCAAAGATGTACTCGTACAAATATCTAGACAAAAATCCAGTTAGGTGTAAAGGAATTAAGAGAAGCGTTGTAAATAAAACAATAAATATCGAAAACTTGAAGAGATGTTTGTTCGAAGATAAAGAAGAATTTAGGGAGATGACTGTAATAAAAAGCTATAAACATGAATTGTACACAGTTACCATAAACAAGCTGGCACTGAACGCTAAAGATGATAAGAGAATCGTTCTAGAAAATAAGATCGATACAGTACCTTATGGCTATAAAAATGAAGCAAAATCTGATATATTAGATGAGTTAAATAAACTTGGAAACTTTGACATGTAAATGGAAGATGATTTGATTCACTGCCACAAATGCAAGAAAAAAACGAAAAATATAGATTCTAAAATCGTTCAAACTCAAAACGGGTTGTATAGAATTGCAGCAAAATGTTCAAAATGTAAGACAAATAAGAGTAAATTTATAAAGAATCCAAATGAAAAACAAGTAAAGAAAGAATCTAAGAATAAGGAAGAAATCGAGATTGAAGCTAGAGAAATTCATGCACCAGTACGAAAGAAGTTTAAAAAGAGAAAAATTATAACATTAGGAATTGACGATTTATGGGCAGCAGATTTAGTTATAATGTCTAACTATTCAGATCAAAATGATGGATTTAAGTATATGTTAAATGTTATTGATACTTTCTCAAAATATGCTTGGTCAAGAGCTATCAAAAGAAAAAACGGCAAGGATATTTCAAAAGCTTTCGAAGATATAGTAAAAGATGCCATAAGGATCAATCACAAACCTCCAAACTTACTTCATACAGATAAGGGTTTAGAGTTTAAAAATAAAGAATTTAACGATGTTTTGAGAAAATACAACATTAAGATTTATCATACTGAAAACGAAGAGAAATCAAGTATTGTAGAGAGATATAACAGAACTCAAAATGAGAGAATGAAAGTAATTTTTGAGATTAATAAAAACTTTAAATGGATCGATATTCTTCAAAAAATCGTAAAGAAATATAACGATACTGTTCATAGCACAATCAAAATGAAGCCTAAAGACGTAGATAAAGATGCAGAAAAAGAGTTATTAGAGTCGGTTTTTAAGTATGTTCCACCAGAAATTCACACGAAAACTAAATTTAAAGTCAATGATCATGTAAGAATTGTTAGTAAAAAACAAACATTTTCGAACAAATATAAGAACAATTGGTCAAGAGAAATCTTTGTGATTTATCAAATTAATAACACAGATCCTGTAACTTATAGTATAAAAGATTTAAATAATGAAGAAATAACCGGAAAGTTTTATGAATATGAATTGAGAAAGTCAAAGATTTTTTCTATATAAATGGAGGCCCAAAAGAAATGTTCAATGTGCAAAGAATTAAAAGGTTTTGAAGAATTTTATAAAGATAAGAGTAGAAAAGATGGAATTATTTATAATTGTAAAGATTGTTATAGGAAGTATCATAAAGAGCTGTATGATAAAATAGAAAAATTAACTTTGGAAGAGAAAGAATGTCTTAAATGTAAAGAAACTAAAAAAATTTCAGAGTTTAATAGTGATCACTATAGTAGAGATAAGAAAGACTCATATTGTAAAGATTGTGTAAAGAAGAATCACCATAGATTATATTATGAAGATACTCAATGTGAATGTGGAAGAACTATAAAATGGTTAAATAATTATCAAAAACATTTACAAACAAAATATCATAATTCAAGAGTTTAACATTTTCATCGTGTAATAATTTTTTCTATTTAAATGGAGTCTCAAAAGAAATGTACCAAGTGTCAAGAAGAGAATAGAAAAGACTGTTATTGTAAGGAATTATATGATAAAATGGACAAATTAACTTTAGAAGAGAAAAAGTGTTACTTTTGTAAAGAAATTAAAAATATTTCTGAATTTAATAACTGGCAGTATAGTAAAGATAGAAAAGATGCTTTTTGCAAAGATTGTGCTAAAAAAATTTTCAGCGAAAGTTATAAAAACGAAATGCCTTGTGAATATGAAAAAAGAATTCTACAATGGTTACCTAGTTATGCTAAACATTTACAAACAAAATATAATAAATCGAGAGTTTTTAGTAAAATTTAGAAACATTTTCATCGTGTAATTTAGATATTCTATAAATCAGTCGAGATTCTGTCATATTTGTTGTAAAATGATTTCCGTTGTATAAAATATTCAAAGATTCTTTCATTTGGTTGTAGAGATTTATACTATTTGGATCTCCATGTCTTAATAAAATTTCCATTTCTGGGTAATCAATTTCAAGTTCTTTCAATCTTTTCGGTATTTCTCTCTTTTGAGCTCTGATAACGTAATAAGGCCATTCCCACATGTGATTCTTCTTAATTAACACAAAAACATGGTGTTTTTTCTTATCAAAATCTTTACAAACAGGATCTGGTTTCATTAAGTCAATTTTTACACTTTGTTTTGCAATTATTTCCGTTTTGATTTCATCTTTAATTTGCAAGTGCTTAACTTTGTCCTCTAAATATTTAATCTTGTTTTCAAGTTTGTACACACCAAATTTACGAATGCTTGGTAAAACATCTCTCGTAACCCATTGTTGAAAGCTTTTTGCTTCTATTTTATGAGATCTTAAAATTAACGAATAAAGTCCTGATTCATTAATGAAAATAGTATCTTTGTGAATATTTGCGAGGTGGCCCTCGAGGGCTACCTTATCTTTTAGATAAAAGTATTGAGATTTGTCACCTTCATCGACATTATTTCTAATCGCTTTTTCTGTATTGTTATATTCCAATATTTCTGCAACATCTTTAGCCTTAAACCAAAATTCATTATTTTCGTCAACAATTGTAAAGATATGTTTGCTTTTAAATCTAAGTTGATTATTGAGTAGGTCTACAACTGACTCCATTTAGATAGAAAAGAAATTTAACTAGTAATTTTTATTTCAGTATAAAGTCCAGATTCATTGATAAAAACAGGGTCAGGATGAAGATTGTTAAGGGGCCATTCGAATAGCCCCTTGTTTTTTAAGTAAAAATATTGAATTTTGTCATCATCATCAACTCATTTTTATTCCTTTTTCAATCTTAAATATATTGTTGTTTTACTCTCATTATTTAATAAATTTCCCTCAGAGTCTTGAACAGTTAAGACGATTTTTTGAATTCTTTTCATATTTTTTCTAATTGGAATATAATCGATTTCATTCGGTTTTTCACTGATTTTTGATCCATAAGCAACATTTGGGAAAAAAGTGTACAAAATTTCAGATTCTTTGTGTAAATGTTCGGTATGATTTTCAAAACTAGGTTCAACGAGATTACAATGTACTTCAATTACATCAAACGGTCTAAATTTTGGCGTTTTATTTCCTAAATATACCTGATTTGGCTCAATAGTTTCTTGAACAAACCCTAATAAATCTACAATAATTGCTGAAAACATTATTCTTACTGGTGATTTTATTTGAATTTTATTAGAGAGATAATTTTTTTGCATTTCAAACTTGTTTTCGTCAAAGTTTAAAGATTTATCTGATTGTTTGAATGTTTTCAGATAATTTTTAAGGGAATTTTTTATTTGATCGAAGGTATAATATCCTTTGTTTAAACCATAATATTTTGTTATGTTCTTCTCACTAAATCCTATACAATAAGGAGAACTTTCACTAATATTTATTACAAAATTGTCAGAATAAAAACCGCTTAAACCGATAAAATAATTTGATTCTTCCTCTAAGTGTATAGGATGTTCCAAGTTTAAAACTAATTTAGAGCTTTCTGAAGTCAACTTGAACAGCTTCATTTTCGCAAGCGTTGCTTCAAGATGAAAATCTTCTATTTAAATGGAGAAATTTTTAAAGCAAAAAGATCAGATAAAACTTCAAACGTTTGAAGAAAATAAGAAAGATCAACCAATCAGATTGTTAATTGTTGGTTCAAGTGGATGTGGAAAAACAACTTTATTATTGAATTTTATCTACAATAGGTTGATTCCTTATTCCAATTTGTATGTTTTTAGTAAATCTTTAGAACAGGACGCCTATAAAAAATTACAAGAAAGATTTGAAAACATTGAGAAGAACTTAAGTAAGAAAATATCACATTTTTATAATGCTTCTGAGGACATAGTTCCGTTAAGCGAATGTAAACCCAATTCGTTAATCGTTTTTGATGATTGTATTTTGGAAAATCAGGACGTTATTAAAGAATATTTCGTAATGTCTCGTCACAAAAACATATCTTGTATCTATCTTTCCCAATGCTTTTCAAAGGTTGATAAACAAGTTATAAGAAATAATTTGAATATGTTGTGTGTTTTTTAAGCAAGACGATCACTATTCGAGAAAAATTTACAACAATTATGTGGGATCTGATATGAGTTTTAACCACTTTAATGAATTGTGTGATAAAATTTGGAAAGAAGACTATGGATTTTTAACTATTAATCTAACTTTGAAGCCTAAAAATGGTAAATATTTGAATAAATTTTCCAATATAAACGTGTGATAATCTAGTTGTTTTCATGTTTTTACGTTCACGTTTACGTTTCGTGTTCTCGTTTTTACGTTCCACGTTCACGTTCCACGTTCACGTTCATGTTTCACGTTCATGTTTCACGTTCATGTTTCACGTTCGTGTTTACGTTTCACGTTCATGTTTTACGTTCGTGTTTCACGTTCGTGTTTCACGTTCGTGTTTCACGTTCCACGTTCGAGTTTCACGTTCCACGTTCACGTTTTACGTTCCGTGTTCACGTTTCGTGTTCACGTTTTACGTTCCACGTTTAAAATTTTCCTAAATAAATGGCGAACGTAACTTCAGAAGAAGCAAAAAAACTTGATCAAATAGAAAAGAAATTAATCGAAGAATTTAAAGAACAGATTCGAATTGATGAAAAAGAACAAGAATTTATTCAAAAAATTAATCAACCTGTAACATCTGCAATAAAAAATGTTGAGGGCAAAATTGAAAATGTTTTAAGCGATAATCAAAATTTGATGAATTTGGTTCCAGTTGTACGACAATTTGCTGATATTTCGATACCAGAATCTGAGTTTGAATTGCCAAAATTACCATCTTCAACACCATTTAGACCTCGAATCATTGAACACTCTACCATAGTTGAACCAATAAGTCCTGGAACAACGGATATAATAATTGGTGAAATTGGTAAAAAATTTCTTCCTAGAGCAAAGGATGATAAATTTGGTTTGTATTGGGACAGAAAAAAGAAAAGTTTTATGATTGGAAATTTGCCCGTGAATTTTGAGCATAATGATATCATTATTAATGAAAAAACATATGAAGGAACTCAAGGTTTATGCAGATTATTAACAGGCACTGATGTTCCAAAAGACGGTTTATATTCTGAAGAAGACTTGAAAAAGTATACTGAAATTTTATGGAAATCTGATTCAATTTACAAAAATAATGATCCATCAACTAAGAAACCAAAGTCAAGTAAAGGTAAAAAATATCTCAATTTGATTAAACCAATTTGGGAAAAAAGAATCGAAGGATCAGGTGTAAGAAAATACAATGATAATAAGATTGAGTACAGATATATCGACGATTTGACAAAACTCGATGGAATTATTAATTATATTTATGCTCAAGAAAAGGCTGGAAACAACAATTTTTTGAACGAAAAGAAAGCGATTAAAGATTTTATTTCGAACAAACTTGATGAAATGATTGAAAAACCTGATGGAATTAAATATTTAAAACGAGTTTTGCCGGCAATAAGTTCATCTATGATTGAGGGTAGTGGACTTTTGAATGATTTTATCAACAATTTACCTTTTGAATTACACGTACCAACTTATCAGTATCTGGGGCCTGGCACAAAACTCGAAAAAAGACTAAAAAGAGGAGATCCTGGTATAAATAAATTAGATCAAGCTGCTATGGAACACGATATTTTTTATGCAAAACATAGAGACACAAATTCCAGACATATCGCAGATAAAGTTTTGCAAGATAAGGCAATGGATAGATTTTTATCAAAAGATGCTAGTTTAGGTGAAAGATTTGTTGCGCTTCCAACAGCTGGAGCAATGTTTTTGAAGAGAAAACTAGGAATGGGAATCGAAGAGAACTTGAAATTTTAACTATATAAATGGAGGTGAATGTAAATTTCAGCAAAAATCAGAAAGAAAAAATAAAATCCGCTTTTAAGAAGAAAATACCCGTTAGTATTCAATTTAAAATAGATCAACTAAAAAATGGCGAAGATAAGATATTTTTAACAAATAGACAATACAATAAACTCGAAAAACATAAGAAAAACAATAAAGGAACCAGAATAGAATTTTCTTATAATCAGTTGAAAGAACTCAAAAATGGTGGACTTTTGAAAGATTTATTAGATTTTGGAGAAAATATTCCAGTTGTTAAAAATGTTGTTCCTTATGTTCGTAAAGCTGCTCCAATCGTTAAAAAAGATGTGATTCCTATTGTTCGAAACATTTTAAATTGGTTAGATAAAGAGTTGGAAGATGTTACAGGATCTGGATTAGATGAAAAAACTTTGAATTACGTGAAATCAAACATCGGAAAAAAAATTTGAACCTTTAACATTCGGAGAATTGGAAGGAATCTGCCAAAACATTAAACATTTTAGAGGAATCTTCATGAGAGATACATTACCTGAAAAAGTTAAGAAATTTGAATGTGGAATTGTGAATTTAGACTCGATTATGGGAAGTGGAACGCATTGGGTTTGTTATTATAAAAATGATAAGAATACATGTTATTTTGATTCGTATGGAAGAATTGAGGACAAACCACCTATAGAATTGATTAAATATTTGAAAAAATCAAGCGTCTACTACAATGATTCTCAGATTCAAGACTATAAAGATCCCCCAATTTGTGGTCATTTATGTGTTTTTGTTTTGAATGAACTGAGTACTGGTAAAGATTTTAAAGAAGTTGTTAACAAATTATTGCTTAATAAATATGGATTCACAAAATATTTTTGACGTATTTGGAACACAAATTATTCAAAATGTAGATAATAGTTTGAATTTTGATAGTTTGAGAAATGAGTTTGATAACAAGTTAGAAAATTTATTACAAAACCTTCCAGATTCAGATATGTTTGCTGTCGAGATTGAAGATTTTAAAGCAGAATATGATAACAAACTTGCAAATTTCATGAGTTCAAATGAAGTTGCTGATAAAATAAAAACATTGGAAAAAGAAGTTGATGATGGTGTAAAAAAATTATTTACCAATTTAATGTCTCATATCGAAAAAGCTGATGAAATTACTGAAGCGATCAAAGTTGAAAAGAATTATGTTATTTGGCTAATAAAAAAAGAATTGTCGGTGTTCGACCTGGTATTGACAAACATGATGTTGTTGTTAAAGAACAAATTTTAAAACCTCTAAAATTATCAGAAAACATCGATATTGTTGATTTACATGATCCGAATGTTAAAAATGCCTTAGATTTTAAAGGAAAAAGAATTAGCGGTGTTAGTAAAGGAATTAATCCATTTGATGTTGTTGTAATGATTCAATTAGAAGATCCTATTAAAATGTTTAATGAACTAAAACAAAATTATGAGAATCATAAACAGCATGTTAAAGATTTTACAACAGAAGTCTATGAAAAACTTGAAGAAAGAAGTAAAAGATCTATAGAAAATTGTGATGAAAAATTTACAAATTTTGAGGAAAATTTCAATCTATATAAAGGCGATCTTTATGGAAAAATAACAAACTTTTTGGAAGATTTCGCTAAATTTCAAGAGGGTTTTAATGAAACCGATAGAAAAAATGGTGAAGTTTTTAACAGAGTAGTTACTAATCAATCTTTACTTCATGATAAATTAATTAAACTAGAAGAAAACTTTGGCGAAATTAATGAAAAAGTTATAAAAAATAAGCAGTCTTTTGATAAGTTTAGTTTAGATGCCACAAAAACTTTTGAGAATATTGATCATAAACTCGTTGAATACAACGATTTATATCTCGATAAAGTAAATAAACTAGAAGAAAACTTTAATAAATTTAAAGAAGATGTCGATAAAACTTTTGAAAACATCGACAACAGATTTAATGGAGTAGGCGGCTATGATGACTAATTTTCCTTATATAAATGGCGCTCATATATTGTGTGAGGTGTAAGGCAAAAACTGCAACAAACGATATAAAATACTATGCAAACATTAACGGAGTTAAAAGAATTTCTGGAAAATGTGCTGAATGTAACGCAAAAAAGAGCCAATTTATAAAAACTTGAAATTTTTTCTTAATAAATAGAGATGGCGGGACATTACAGTGCTTTCGATCTTTTTATAATGCAACACGAAAGAGATTTGAAAAAAGAACATTGGGATGACATTTCTCAAAAATATGAATTATCCGAAGATATGATGAGATTATACGTAAACAAATTGAATTGGTATAACATTGCTAAATATCAAACTTTATCATCAGAGTTCATTCAAGAAAATATACATTATCAATTAAAAGATCATATGTCTGTTCTTTGTCTCTATCAACACTTGAGTATAAAGTTTTTGGATGAAAATAAAGATACAGTTGATTGGAACAATATTATAGATAGCGGTTACTATCCTGTGCAGATTTTATTGAAATATGTGACCGAGATCGCAAAATTTAAGGAAGAGAATCCTGAATATGACGAAGTAGATCATTAAAAATGACTCTAATCTTTTTAATTATTTTACTAAAATTTATATCTTTTCTTATAAAAACGTACATTAGATCGATGAAAAAATGATACACGATGTTTAAAATTTCTAAATTTTCTCTTATTAAATGGCGGACTACAGAAAATATGCTAGTGATATTGAAAGGGCGGAGTTTAAAAATTTCTATCCAATTAGTAAACAACATTTGAATGAACCGAATAAAAGAACTGAGTTTAATATTGATTTTGGAGATAACTTTTGCTCGTCTAACTTCCAGTTTTATATTTCTGGAACTTTAACAAAACAAGATGGTCAAGCGTATCTTGGAACTGATAATGTTAGATTAATCGATAATTTTATACCGTTTTTATTTTCTAAGATTGAAGTAAGAAAACACAATAAATTGATAGAAGAAGTCGAAAACTGTGGCCAATTAAGCACAATTAAAGGAACTATTTCGTATTCAAAAAGTGATGTTATTTCTCAAACTTCTAATGGCTTTGAATCAGATTTTAAATTTGGTGTTTTTGAAGCAGCTGGAAATTTATCTCATTTTGGATTAGGATTTTTTGAAAATGTTACTATTCCGATCTATAAAGGAGGATTTTATCTAAGTTTTATAAGAGCAGAAGACGATGATGTGATTCTGAAGACTGCAACTGGAAATGTTATGCCTGTTGATGGAAAAATAACAATTACAGATTTTTTTATTAGAGTTCCAATGATTGATTATAAAATCACGAGTAAAATAAGGTTGATTGATGAAATTACAAAAAGTCAAAACATTATGTTTAATTTTCTAGATTGGCAATGTATTGAACAAAAAGGTATTTCCGGAACAACTTATTCGTTCGATATCACAAATATTTATAGAAATATCTTCAATCCCAAGTTCGTTATCATAGGTTTTCAAACAGATAGACAGAATAATCAAGAAAAAAATCCTTCAAAGTTTGATAGTTTGGATGTAAAAAATATCAGAGTAAAATTGAACGGTTCTTATTATCCAGATGAATTACAAAATTTAAACATTTCCGGAGGTCTTTTCAGAATCATGTATCAGATGTATCAAGATTTTAAGAAAGTTTACTGTAATAATAAGGAAATGTATTACAATCCTAAAGAATTTTTAGCGAATAGACCTATTTATGTCATTGATACAACAAAGAGTTTGACAAATATTTCTGGTTCAAAGAACGATATAATTATCAATATGGATTTTCAAAAAGCTGTTACAAACTCGACATGTTATGTGGTTGTGGTTTCTGAGAAATTTTTAGCCTATGATGTGATTAAGAACGATATTAGAGAAATTCAGTAAAAATCGCGTTATTCGTCGGATAGTTTTAAAACTTTACAGAATTGTTAAAGACATTGATAAAAGTTTACATTTTAAATTGCATTAAAAAATTTTGAAAAATAGGGATGATATTAGGAAAAAAACTATTTCAAGGTCATGGACCGGAAGTGGTGATTTTAAAAAATACTTTAATATTTACTGATCCTATATACCAAATTTCATCAAAAAAGCTCCAATAGTTCTCGAGATATAAGAGTTTAAAGATAAGGGATGATTGGGGTAGATTTTGAAAATTTTGTTATTTTCATGAAATTTTAAGTTGAACTCGCTTGTTTTTGAAGTTTCAGATTTTTCCGATAAAATTTTTTATTTTTCTTTGAATATTAAGAAATAGGGGATGATTTCACCCTTATGGATAAGTTAAGTCGAAAGAGTTAAGTATTTACTATATGTGTACCAAATTTCATTAAAATCGGTTGAGTGGTTTTTTAACAACAAGGTTTGAAATAAATATTGATATTCACTTATTTAATATACATTGGAAACTATAACAGTTCTAGGGAATTGAGACATTTCATTTTAACATGTTGGTAACACTACATCTCGTCTTCATCTCTTGCTGGGCGTTGGCCACGTATAGCTAGCCATGTGTGATCCTCCTCTATTTTAACGAAATTTAACAAGATATATCATCAATTAGAAGATTCTAATGTATTTGCAAGTTGAAGAAAGAAGATATAGACTTTATATGAAGTAAGAAGATTGTGTGATGTTCTGTGTTTCTTGTTAAAAGTGAAGTGAAGTGTTCCACTGGGCGTTGCCATTCATAGAGTTATTATATTTTATAAGTTACTTTTATATTTGGGACTCGAAGAAAGACGTTACAAGAAGATTGTGAATTTGTGTAGACATTCTAAACTGTGATAAAATATTGTGTGAAAATAGTGATGTAAAGTGTTCATTTGTAATACAGAATTAAGTGTTTTTACAGTGATTTCATTGTCTCACACGGCGTGAGAAAAGCAAGGTCATTGTTTGGTGTCACTACTGTCCTTGTACCACACACGGCGTGTGCAAAGCAAGGTCAAGCGTTAGTGACACAAACGCCTCTCACATGTTTCAATAAAATGAGATTCGAGGTCAAGCGTTAGTGGTACAAACGCTCACAGCAGACGTCACAAATCTAGAGTTGATTGAAATAAAACATATGATACCTTTCTTCTTCTCCCATTCCCAATTTCTTAGAAGTTAAGTAGATATCGCAAAAACACGCACACTAACAACACTCATTTTGTATGTCTTTCATTATATCGTATTGAATTGCTGAATGACAAACGTTTCTCTTTTCTTCGTCAGAATCACACACACACACAATATATCTGTTTCGTAAATGTTTTTTCCATATAATTTATCCCAATCTACAACAAAAGCGTGATCTCTTATAAATTCCTTTGATAAATCTTGTTGTTTACAAAGACTTGTTAAAAAACTAGCTGTATGCATATTCCTTGGCCAGTATGGATATTGTCTTCTCAACATTTCAACAAATAAACAATGAAATTTAGCATAAAAGCGATGAAAAATGTCAGATTGTTGGTGTTTTAGTTTATTTTGTAAAAATCGGAATATTTTTCTTATTTTTCTATTATTTAATTTAAAATCTCCTATTACATTTAACATATTTATACTATCTAAGTTGTCTGTAATAAATTGCATTGAACACTTTTTAGTACTTAAAAGTTCTCTGAATTCGTTTTCATTTAAGGATTCGTTTTCACTTAAGGATAATATCAACATTTGTTTAACATATTTAGGTAATTCAAAGAAGTCTTTATAACTATTTCCTGTGGTAAGTTCTTTAAATGCTAGAAACTGAAGTGATTTTGGAGAGTTCATGTTGTTTGGTGACTATTTAGTAGAAAAGTTTTTTATTTAAGAAAAATAATTTGCTAAATTCATATTATTCTCTTTCATTCCTTCTAAAACTTCAAAAATATACTCTTTCGCTGATGAAAAATCTCGATTTCTTCCGGAATAATCTTTGTAATCATATACAAAATATCCTAAATAGTTGAATAATAAAATAAAATCATTTCTCTTTATCTCGGTAGTTGAAATATAAACATAAACATTTGCGCTGAAAAATTTATATCTCGGTAGACTTAGTTCCATAATCTCCATTTATAAAAAAATCTTTTTTTGTTTAAATGGAAGAGTATAATGCCAACTGTTACAAGTGTTCTAATAGAGGAGAAATTATCGATAAAAGATATTTAGTTTGTAGAGGTTGTAATTTAATTTTGTTAGAAAGACCTAAACCTAAGAAATTTCGAAATAAATTAACACATTTGAATAACCTGCTTACAAAATTGCAATATGGAGACAAGAAGCAAACAAAATTTGTTACAGAATTTAGAAAACAGAATAAAAATTTTTACTTATCTCTTGGAACCATTGACAAAATTATTTTCCTTTTCAAAGAATACATTAGGTTTGTAGGTATCGATACACACGTTTATTATGAAAAGATATTACCTGTATTTTTTCATTATCTGGATGTTGAATTTGTTTATGATTTTGAACCAGAAATCCTCGATGATTTTATAGTACATTTGGAGAAATTAAACGAAGAACCTCTTGAAAAGAATGCGGTTTTACTCACATTCTCCCCGACTTCTCGAGTGAAGGTTAGCGAATTTCATTTTTTCCGTCTTTAAATTTTTTCTATTTAAATGGAGTTCTTGAAGGAGTTAAATGATATTGGAGAATGTAAGTTTAAAGAGTATAAGAAGTTGAATGAATTAGAAGAAAAAAAGAAGTACAAAATCATGAATTTGGAGAAAATGAAAGATAAATTCGGGTTTACAATAATTGCCGAGTTGGAAGATTGTAAAGTACACTTGCCGAACAGATTTTTGACTGTTTTGGATGAGAAAAAGATTAAAGAATTAAACAAAAATGAAAAATTACACTTGGTTGTTACTGGAAAGAAGACTATTAAAGATAAAGACTGTGTTACTATCAATTTTGTAGAGTAGAAGATTTTTCGTCGTAGCAGACATTTCAAATAGATTGATTTGACAGCTCAAGAAAGTAGAAGCAAACAGCTATAGATTCGGTAATTTTTCATTCGTGAGTTACAGATTCGTTTATTGTCCTTTAAACAGTATTTTTCATTGATTTACCGTCTGTCCCAAAAGTGAGCTAGAACCGCCTTACTGTTTGATTTTACAGATTCGTTTATTGTCCTTTAAACAGTATTTTACATTGATTTTCTGTCTGTCCCAAAAGTGCGCTAGAACCGCCATATTCATATCTACTACTACATCTTCGTAATTAAGTTATATTTATACGAAAATGTTTCGTATGCGAGAGGAAACCAGACTAAAATGACATTCCAGAAAACACCACAAACCACCGTATCTTAAATTTATCAGAGTAATATTGTATCATCTTCTCAAGTTACAGAACCGTTTACTATTTACAATGGAAATTTCTCTCTTCATTTTCCAAGAATTGAAGAAGACGCTAGTAGTTTAACGTCATTTTTACACCTCGATTACTGCCTTAGGTGTTTAAAATTCAAAGTATACCTCTTACATATGTAAGTGATGCATTGGCTAATACATGTTCAAAGTTATATATAAAATACATATTCATTTCAATAATAAAGTGTGCTGTAAAAGTACACAAGATATATATCTTTGGAAATTGAATGTATTTCTATAGTAGAGGTTTCTTTATAATTAAATATAACGTACCACGTGGTTATAAAACACTCTATTTTGGTCTTTTAGTAATACGACATAGGCTATTAAATCTTTTTTTAAATTAACAATTTGTTAATAAGACACAGTTTACTGAACTAATTGTGAGACTAAAAAACCCTTATTCGGATTAAAGTGAGTTATTAAAACAAAAAAGTTTCAACAGTAATAAAACAGAAGTGTCCAATCAACACATAGTTCCCTTTGTTGCTGCAAGGTATGTACTACTGCGTAAGCGATATAAACCCCAAACCATGAGTGCATATGTCAGCCTAGGGCACGCTGAGAACGTTTAATGGCCAAATTTGGAGTAAAACATAAATATTAGTATACTAGTGTATTGTACAAAAAATTATTTACAGGTTTAAAGTTTCGTAGGTTAAATTTTGTTAAAATATAAAAATTTGAATGTTTGACAACATTGATAACAAATACTTCGCTGAAAATGGCTAATTTAGTCTCTCCATATCGTTGACTGACGGTGATATCACTATCACTTACGTGTATGGCAGGTGAATTGAAATGGTTTTAATAGAACAATTATCATTTATAACATAACGCTTGATATTTTTTTTATTCGTTGGATCTTTTAATACGACCCGCACCAAACTTTTTTTGCTAACGATCAATTTCATCTTTGGAAGAAAGATTTCATCACTTTATACGGAACTCAAGGCTGATTGATTATACTCGCCACTAGACTAGAAAGTAAGTAAAAATAAATCTTGTGGTTGGGTATATAATTTTAAAAGAACGTAACTTAAGTAAGATAACTTATGAACTCTTATTAAAGAAACCCCTGATATGTCTCCAACAGAAGTACACATAGAAATTTCTTATATCCATGGAAACAACGGTAGAAAGTTTTAGTATATTTAAATGTTTTTAATTGCTCAGTATTATATTCAACATTAGCTCTAATCACAGTACCTCGGAGAACCACCGAACAAGGAACACGATGTAAAGCTCAGAGATTTTCGGTTAAATTTGCGCTTTGGTCGGTTTTTAATTCTCCTTGTACGATAGAACAATATAAAAAAGCTGTGACTTAATGTCGCTAGGAGCCAGCACCTCATAGCAATAATTACATTGAACGTTTTGCAGTCAAAATAGTAAGTAATAATGCAACTACTGACCGTAAACTGTTGTAATATTGATTATTTGTACATGCCTGTGGTGGACGGTTGAAACCGTCAGTACTCTTTTGTAATCACTTTCAGCTACTCCTCAACAGGTTAAATATATTTGTTTCATTTAGAAGTCAGGTAATTACAAACTTTCATTATGGCAATTAAATATTCTAAATCACATAATAAACGGCAGACATTACAAAGTCCCTTAATTAAGAGTTGCGCTAAATTTATAAATGAAACGTTGACATGTTGTAAATAAAGCAATATTTAGTGTAAATTGTATGTTTTAAGATTTGAGGTTACAACTTAAATAAATATAAATATAAATAAATCTAATTCATTGGACATAATTATTCAGAATATAGAAGGTTACTCGATTAGTTTATATTTTAAAAGAATTTTCCTTAGATACTGTTCATTTATGATTGGTTGTTTAGTTTACTTGTCTGTGTATGAATGCAGCTCCGCCAACGGTTTTTCCTAATTCACATAAATATGTTTAAATATACGGCATTTATCGGTAATAAACTAGACTGACTTTGAAATTTATTATTGCAACTTACTTCTTGTAGTTTGATCTTGGCTACAAAACATAGCATAAAACATGATAGTTATATAAACGTACAGTTACTTAATACAATTAAAGAATAATTTAAATTAACTGAAAAAACACAAAGATGTTGGAACAGCATTAATTTACATGAATGTGTGATACTCTAGTTTTCAAACAATTTATTCGCATGCTACATTACAGCCGGCCTAGGATTTGTTATATTTTTCATATTCGTATAAAAAGTTTCACTTCCGTAATTTTTAATCCATTAGTGATAGCTTTTTCAACCAAACCACGGAAGTATGAAATATTTTAAATATAATTTATGGGTTATTATTATTACTATGTGACATGTATTGTTTAGCTACTATCATCTTATCTCAAATTTTTCGTTGTCTCATAATAGTTTAGTCCATAAGGTACATAGTATGCGTGTTAATCTCTCATAAACACGTCGCAAGATTTTTATGAATCTAGGAAGTAACAGTAATTACAGTTTAAATGGGAAACTCGATTTAAGACGGAACAATATTAATTCTCATTATTTTAAATGGTTAGCACAGCAAAGGGAACAGGCTAAATAACAGGATTATTATGCATAATCCAGTATAATTTCTTTTGTCCATATCTTTCTACGAAGTATCCATACAATAGAAAAATTATTTTAAAATCCTTCAGCAATAGAGCTTTCTATCTTTTCAACAGTTTGATGCTACATTATTTATGATGAGTTACTTTCTTTCCTAATTACTTTTTAAGCGTTGTATATTTGCGTTTCAAGCACTGTTTTGTAGTATTTAGTTGTATGCTTGTATTGCAAATGTGTCCCGTTGTTTCTTCTCATTTTGACGATTACTCGATATTTTGTAGTCTCTATTTTTTGGCTTTATTCTTTTTCCAATCGATGTCACAAATATTATTTGACTACTATTTTTGTATCTCCCATCTAGACTAGGTTTTAAATAACCTTGGCGTACACATTGAAATCGTTTCCTTCACTGGTCTATTGAATGGTAAGGCACTTCTGGAAAAAAGGTTTGGTCAAGGTAATAGATTAATTATAAATGTCGGAAATAGACGTGTTTTATTTAAATATGCTTCTCAGGCCAACTTAAGTATGCCTGTATATCTTCTTAAACGGGGCATTTAGGCAAATTAAAATTTTCCATAAATATACAAAGAATTTGAGGCAGAAGGTTTTCCCATATTAATCCATTAAAAATTAGCTAACCCATACTATATAAGATTTGGCCACAACAGCAGCTGAAAGATTTTGAATATTCAACAAAGTAAAAATTATAAATATTTAGCAGCTCGAGCGGTAGATTACACCAGTTCTAAACTATAAGAATACATTCGCATGAACGTAAAAACTAAACATATTTCATATTTTTATGATATAAACGTCAAGTTGTTTTCAATTTCCAAATTGAACCTGAATGATATAGGCTTTATAATTATTGTATTTGTTCCAGAACTGTAATATAATCCCTCTGAATAAAATTTGGAACAATCTGTTACAAATGTTTATATAATATTATTATTGAAAAATTCGTGAAGTATTATTAGAAATAATTCTTGGGGTACATTTAAAAGTACACTACATTGGAGACTAAAATTTTATAATATATTTTGTACAAACTATGTATGTTTTGCAGGTGTAACTTTATTGTAGTTACTGTATTGAGTTTTGAAATAAAATGTTTATAAATATGTTTTAAATATTTGTAACTATAGAATGTACGACTATATAATCACATTAGGGGAATTTTGTTGCATTTCAGTAAGAGACGTGGCATAAGAAAAAACGTGCCTGCACAATTAATTAAAGATTAAAGAAAATAAGGAAAAAACTTGCAACTTATTCAACAGTCCAATATAATATATATAATTATGTATATCCATAGAAACGACAAGAATTTTGTTCAGTAATTTTTCTATAGATCAGTTTATTATGAAAATTGTTCAATTTCGAGTACGGCCGGTAAACTCCTTCAGGATCCCATGTGGCCAGGACCAGGACCAGAACTTACAGATGAGTTACTTATATTTTCTTAGAAATCACAGCACTTGCTCCTCGGTCTCTCACTAAAAAAGCAGTTTATAAATCCTAGTTTTAGTGACAGGACAATGGAACAGTTAGTCACAACACTATTACTAAATAACGACATTGAAATACGGTTTAATTATTTTGTTGATTTGATTTCTAGATGTATTAAGGTTGTCATAGCTTTGTTTAAAAACTGCAAAATGTTGTATTTTAGGTTATTTATAATCCGCTTTGTACCCAAAAAATACAGGGAGAATTGTATTGTAATATAAGATAAAATACAAACGTGAAACGTGGTGAAATTGAACCTCTTTTTACATATTTGATGACGAAGTAATACTTATATAAGAGAAGTATTTTCTTACTTACATCAAACCGCCTTCTTTCTGACATATCTTGGAATAAATATTGAAATTTAAGTAAAATTAGTGTATGCTAGCTGAATAATAATATCGGTGATCGACTGTATCGTGTAAAATTGCTTTAAGTAAATATTAAAAAAGGAGTATAGAGTATTTAAACAAAAATTATAAATTTTAATTTTATGACATAGTTACTAAATCCTACACCAGAGCTTTCTCGTGTCGTAGAGTTCTATCACTCACTTTCTTATTAGACTCCACTATGGCTATGGGGATATAGCGGATCGACTTTTTCGTCAGCAACCTTCATAGAGATATAGCAGTGCAGGTAATTGTGGGGCGAGACAATATGTAAGTAAGGAATTTGGTACAGTTAAGGGAATATAAGTGATCGAATTTTTCGTCAGCAACCATCATAGAGATGAAGTAGTGCAGGTAGTTGTGAAGCGAGACAATCTGTAAGTAAGGAATTTGGTACAGTTTGGGGAATATAACGGATCAACTTTTTCGTAAGCAACCTTCATAGAGATGTAGCAGTGCAGGTAGTTGTAAAGCGTGACAATCTGTAAGTGTATAATGTGGTACAGTTTGGGGAATAATTTTTCGTCAGTCATCATCATAGAGATATAGCAGTACAACTAGTTGTACAATCTGTAGCGTGACAATCTGTAAGTGTATAGTTTGGTACAGTTTGGGGAACATATCGGATCGACTTTTTCGTCAGTAATTAATAATAATAATAATAATATAGCAGTACAGGTAGTTGTTGGGTGACAGATCCTATGAGTAAGCAATTTGGCACAGGATTATAAACAAAGAACATGGAAACCTATTATAAATCTTACAACTAACGGTTACGGTGAGAAATAGCCTGAAAAACGTAATACCCTACTCGGAAGTCAAATAAAAAAATAGTTAATATTTCCACAAAATATATAATTGACAAAGAGCAGTAAACATCTTATACTAATAAAGAAAAATAACAACTCACAATGTAATAATTCTTATAGTTAACAAGAAACAATTTAATAAATAATAATAATAATACTATATCAAGAATAAAAGAATCAAAGAATAAAACCATACATAAAAATCAAGAGAGATATTAAAAATAAAATCAATTTAATATAGCATTCATCATCAGCTTTAGTATTTTATCTAATCAGATACTTAGAGGGAAAAGAGCCTGCATGGACTTAAATGGCTTCTAAGTAAAGTAAAGTAGAATAAATTATGTATATGATTTAAGTAATTCTGTTAATTATTAATATTTTAGAAAATCTATTTAAAAGTAAATACAAAAAAGGACAAAAACTTAATGAAAATGTATTTTCTATGTCAATTATGGAGAGTATAGGGTTCTGTCCCGTCAGTAGGACCGTACTCAGGCTAGGGTTTTCGGAGAGTTTTACCGGGGCCCAGGCAGTCCCGCCACACTGGCAGGTGTCCCGGCCGATTATATTTTTTCCAGGGACCGCCAATACTGCAATCGGCCCTGCCTTTCAGTCAGCCTATGTCCTCTGTAGTCAACAGAGATAATTGACTCGGCCTCCTTACTGCTGTTAAGTATCAACTACTTCTTGTCTTCTTTCTTAAAATCTTTAAGAGAGAAAGAGTTAATTAATTTTGAAATTTCTAAAATCAGTAAATTTATTACAATATAAAATATGTCCTAGATTAAATTTATTTGTTGCAACCATTGATCTGTGTTGTTGAAAAGTTTTATTTCCGACTTTATTGGCATATCTTCCGTTGTGAGAATGTGGGATTATAGAAAAAATTGCCAAAATGTTTGTTAATATGAATCAATAATTTTTATAATAATTTAAATTAATAATTTTTTCCATCTTTCAAATTCAAGTTTTTAAAACAATAAATCAGAGGGTAGGATTCTACCCTTCGGAATCCCAGCCTCATACTATATTTAAAACAATAGCTACACTTTTATAATGTGAGTATATAGCGACTACTCCAACCAAGCTAGAATTTCATTATGAAAAACGGCATTGCGCAGTTTTTTAAAAATAATATGATCTATCCATTTCATTCGGAAATCAAACAAAACACCCAAGTATTTTTATGACGACATCCTCTCAATTTTATTATAGGCATAGTCATTGTAATAATGATTATTACGAATATGAATATTTAAATCGTTTAAGTATTTTATATAACGGAAATATGCGTGAGTTTATTTTTCTTAATGTTAAGTGATAAAACATTCTGTTCCATCCACTTTTTAATTGCCATGAGGAAAAAGAGATTTATTTTTAACGTCCAGTCAAGGTATACCTTTGATAATATTAAAATTTTTAAAAAGTCATACATTATCATGAATATGCAGTGTTTAAATGTCAATAATGCATACACAAATAATGTAGGACACCTAGTAGCGTGAACTTGAATTACACCATACTCAGTAGGACTACCCCGAAAAATCATTTATTTAAGCAGCCACAAAGAAAAGAAACTTTTGAGACAGCCTACTGAGGGTTCGATTTCAATGGCGATTAGTCATAACTCATAGATTGACAATGAAGCGTTTCTATGTAAAAATATGGTTTTATACAGTATTTAACATCTACACATGTAATTTTACCTGAGATATCATGCAATGTAATACATTCGTATTTTTGGCATGAATGGCTTCTATCATTGCAAGTTAAATTA
This sequence comes from Homalodisca vitripennis, assembly GCF_021130785.1. Taxonomy (NCBI): domain Eukaryota; kingdom Metazoa; phylum Arthropoda; class Insecta; order Hemiptera; family Cicadellidae; genus Homalodisca; species Homalodisca vitripennis. The sequence goes on along the minus strand of NW_025776222.1, from coordinate 56,513 downwards.
ACATAAAAATTGGAGATTATGATTTGAAGTATAAACTTGAAAGTCGGATTACGGTTGGTATTTCAAAGTACATAGAAATTAACAAAGTGTAACATATCATGTATAGTTTTTTCTGCAAAAACTACATGGTAAGAAAGTAAGGATTGCATTTGAAATACATTCCATTTCTATTTTTTGAACTTAACATTTTCGATTACTTTTTTCACACTTATTACAGCATATCACTCTACCAAAAAGTCAAATAAATATTAAAATATAAAAAATAAGGATACATTTATTTTAAAATATACAACTTTTAATACTAATACATTCTAGAAAAAAATTTGATTCTCCCATTGAAAACCCCCGAAGATGTAGAAAGGTCTTCTCATTTACTTCAAAAAATGATGAAGACGGGATTTGGGAATAATTAGTAGTGTCGTTATAATAGTTTTTTATTACGTAAATATACTGAACAGTACTATCAGTTATGGACGTTCTATTCTTTACGAAACACGCCGACTGAATCTCGTGTACATTTGCCGAAATGTGTCCTTTGATATTGGATTGTTTGATTCAAACAAATGAGATACGTAATAAATTAAATAATACATCGTATAATGAACGAGTAGTGTTACCTTTGATGATATTTTACTTGTTTGACTATTTATATTGTTATTGAAATATCCATAAATTAATATTCTCTGTTGATTTTACGGACAATGTTAACGAGGTATGGTGTTTTTGAAAAGTTTTTGATATTTCAAATGTTTATAATATTTTACTTGGCCACTATAACTTCAACTGAATTGTCAATTATAAAAGCTATGTTAAAGTGTATAATCCTCTATTAAACTATAAAATGGCATTTCAAGGACTACAGTTTTATACTAAAAAAATAAAATTCAACTTTAACGCTTTTGCTACCAGGCCGTGCGGCGCAGTGCATTAGCAAGTACAACGCACTGAGCTCTTAACTTCTGGTAGCCAACATGTTTTACTCTGGATCTTTATGTTATTACAACATATGCCAAGCATTGAAAATTTTTCATTGCAAGAAAGGCTCATTCCCTCTTAAGGATTATTACTCCTATTCCCATGGGCCTTAACATACAGAATAAAGAGGTGAATAAAAAAATGAAGGTCGATGATACTGACAATACGTGCGGTAACACACATATTTTGAATGTATAGTATCTCTAGCTAAGATCCTAAAATCATAGAACGTGAGGCGATCAGCTCTATCAGTGAGTGTTATTATTTTTTTTTTACATAATAGTGAAGCTTAATGCAAAGTTTGTCTGTACGTCACTTCGTTTTTTAGGCGTGGACAGAGAGACGTATAGTTATACTTACAGCTGGACGGATATATATACAGACAGAAAGACGTCAAAACATATGGACAGAAGCTAAAATGAACTAATACGGTTAAAGCAGTTTGCCCAGTGCGAATTGTTCAGTTTCATCGCTGCAAGGAAAACCATCGGAAAGTAATCTTAGTGTATGAATCATTTTACCATTTTACACACATATACCACAGCATGCGTCATTGATTGAAATCTGAAACGGGATATTTCTCTAGAAATATTGTCATTAAAGCTCCTTGTAGTCGATAGGTATGAACAGTAAAAGGTTCATTGCATTAAATATAAGTATAGAATACGGAAAGAATTTACATATAATTTTTGTATTTACATATTATGTTCCCGAGTTAGATTTTAGAGAAGATCTAATGTTTTTACTTCGCCTGTGAAGGTAAATCACACATTCATTCATTCAAAATTAGAGCTACTAATTTTTTATAACTCCAAAATGCTACGTTAAATGGGTGACCCTCTCGTAATTTTAGAAATATCATTAAAGTTTTATTAATACATCTGAGAATCAAGATTAGCTGAGGACTGTGTGTTAAAAATACCTCATAACTTTGTCTCAATGGAAGTGGTTTCTTAATAAAAATAGATAATGTATTAAATGAAATCCTTTACGTCCTGTGCAGATATGGTCAAAGTCCATTGCACAAAATCGAGATATTTTAGTACCAGATATACTAATTAGCAATAACAAAAATATCTAATAGTGTCCCTGCATATTGTATTTAAACAATTATAATTTATCATATACATGATACTGTAAGACAAGTAACACAACTTGTTTGTGTCTATAGTATGTATGGGTACGGGTCAGATAACAATCGAATTAATGTTAGTGTGGTAATATACACAAGCAAGGTGGAGGTGAAAACCAAAATGAAAAGAAATAGGTGAAATATAAACAACAGTATACATATTATTAATTCTTTTAATTTCCATAGAAACAAAACATAACAAATATTTAATTTTTTTCGATATATTCTAAAGTGTTGATTGCAAAAGTCGTATAACTTAAACTATGTTAGTTTGGAGAAAAAACGTCCAGAAACAAGTGCATTATCTAAAAAAAATCTATAAGGATCAGGACTCTATTCTTAGTTCAATTTAAAGTTTAAAGTCGTTATACCAGTAGTAAATTGGCGAAGACCAGGATCAAGACACGGACTGGATGAGTTACTTCAATTAATTACAATTCAAAGTTTTTTCTCTATTCTTCTTACCCAAAGTAGTTTAAATCCTAGTTTGTCGGATTAAGGAACGCAGAAAAAAAACAGTGAAACAATTTCTATTTAGTTATAACGCGTTTACAATTAACAGGAGTTTAATAATGAGGAAGATTATCTTAATCAACAAATAACTTTCGTATGTTTTTTAGCTTAAAAAAGAACATCAGATTTATGATTTTAAATCCTTTCAATACTCTTAGTGTATAGAAAGAATCAGTTTACATGTATGTTACTTACATTTTCCAAATGATATATTATCCGTTTATACATATCTGATAAATAGTGTAAAGATTACTTGGAGAAATATTTACTTAAATACGTCTGAGAGTTATCACGCAGGCATTTTGTAATGGTACAATATTGAAAATAATTGGAAATTAGTTATTGCTAGTTGACTTAGGAATACAATTTATAAATTAATTACATTTATTTGTATACACCCAATAAAATAATATCGAAATTATACATATTTCAGGAGAAATATGGTCTGTAATTGTTTATCTAACCAATTAGTTAATGAAATTATCACCAGAGTTCTGAAGTTAACCTTTACAGACTTTCCGAATGAAATTCAATTTCGCCCTTTTGTTTCTATCGTGAAACTAACAATTTTATTTCTTAATTTTGTAACATATCTTGTAGTTATTAAACATTCAGTCTCGTAAATTAAAGTACTATTAAAAAAAATATTTAGCTTAAAAAAATAATTTTTTTTCATACAAATAAAATATACTTGAGAGTATCTTTGTCCCTATTGGTTAAGAATAAAACAGATAAAAATTAGGTTATTTAATAAATAGTGATCCTAACTGTGGTACTCTTTTAGTTGTTAATTTTGTTAATATTCACGTAATGTTAGATTACTATGTAAAATGCTGCTAAATTACTTAACAAACAGCATGTATTACGAAGTCCCTCGTAGATATGTTGACGCTAAACTTTTAGACGAAACATTAAAAGCCTCTTTGGGCGTACCAAGTTGCAGGAACAAAATGAAATAGCTACTAAATACTTCTTGGAAAAGTCAATTGGGAGATTTATATTTTAAGTCATGAACTTTTAATTAATTATACAAGGCGTGCTAAATGTTTTTTTTTTCAGTTTTAAAATTAAACCGGTTAAAACCAACAACTCAGTTTATTTATCGCTATCTATTTCAAAAGTTACGTAAATAATAAATGTGATTATTTTTGTAAACTTAATATTACTGTGCAAAACTATTTTGGGATATCTGTGTATTCCTGAGTTTATGGAATTAAAAGGTATTTTATAATTTAACGGTTACTTTAATTAGATACAAAATCTCATCCCCGGTTTGTGTATATTTGATTGTATAACAGCACAACTCGCCCCAGGCCTCAAAATTCTCTTAAATCGCAGCACGTCGGAGAACCGCCACCAGGTACACGATTTCATGACGAGGGTTAGGACAGCAACCAGATTGGGTGAGATAATTTTGTCATTTATTAATCATAGTTTCAGGCCTTAAAATATCACGTTACCCAAAGCAGTTTATGTCCTACTTTTAGCATTTCAGCAGCAATTATTAAAGCACAAAAGAACTGGAACTGTCCATAAGTAATTAATAATAACGTAATGACTAAATTGAATTTTAATCTTTACAATTTTTTTATATAAATTTCTAAAGCTATTAATATGATATACAAGTAATACATTTACGATATACTGTACACTGGTAATATATAACATTTAAAATGTGGGAGACTTATATATAAAAAGCAAAGTTGCGTATATGTATATGCGCAACGTTCTGAAACCTCTCAACCAAATCGAAATTCCGTCAGAGAAACATTTCCTTTGAACTAAACGTGACAGATTTAATTCATACTTGGTAGACGTCCTTCCTGTCACTGAAGATTTTTACAAACGCTCCTTGTGCTCAATCTGTAACAAATTCACTCTTCAAGAGTCTTTCATTCCAGGTTGGAGCTTAAGACTGTGTGCGATTATTGTAGTTGCTATTTTCACAATTAATTCATCTTAGGTTAGATACAAATTATAGTAAATATTTCTGAAAAGAATATTGTGTCAGAAATCACATACTCGATCATTTTGCTTATATCCAGTAATATTTACATATTTAACATTCCAAGTGATTAAGTGTATTTGTTTATTTTAACTTACCGATGTTCTGCTATGAAGAAGTTTGAGAAACATTTGGTTCAACATGCCAATAGAGTAATAAATATTTTTTATGCAGTTTAACCGCGCCAATAACCAAAATAGTTTGCAACCTTTAAAGGAGTTATATTTATATGTTTTTATTACCGTTTACCAAAAAAGTTGAAATTAGACACACATATGTATTATCTAATAAATAGGTACCCACACAAGACGTAGCTCAGACCGGAAGTAAAAGCAAATGACCGGAAGTAGTTTACTGTTGACCGAAGGAGAATTTTCAGAACTAAGTATGTATATACTTTCTTTATTAGGGCAACAATTTAAACGCTACTACGATATCAAAAATTATAAATAGATTACAAGGGCCAAAAGTACTTAATTTTCGACTAAATAGGAATCTGTATTTACAGATATTATCAATCGTAACAACACGGAAATTGCTATTACGGCGGGTGTTATTTAGGTCATTCAAACAAGAAATGCTTCTTTACTCGCTGAACCTCCAATAATAGTTTTTGTCAGCTTTTGGATATTTTAACAATGAAGACTTAAATAATACGTACTATAAAAATGTCTACTTCCTATTCTAAATTTGTTAGGGTTCCATTGTATAAACATTTTCTCAAAGACCGCAGAAGTGACGGCATTGGTATACCTACAATCTGTATTAAGATACTTAGTAATACTGAAAATATTACAACTACTCATCCGTACATAATAGACATTTGTGCGTTTCATAAAAACTGTTATAACTCATAAAATTAATGTTCAACTTTAGAACCCCCAACATAATTCTCTAAACCTATTATAATTATTCAAAAGTGGATCACGAGGCTTGAATATCTTCCAGTGACCGTCATATATATTTTAGGAATGTTTTTAAGCAGTTTAAAAATATATTTATTATCTGTTATCCCATAAAAACTTTTATGCAAAGCCACGTTTAATAAGATTCTTTTATGAAACACTTTAGTTATGGAATTTGCTTTCTAGAAAATTGTGGGTGTTATGAGTATCGATGCATTTATTTATAGTATTGATTAAATGCTCATGGAACTTTATAACTCATTGCCTTTTATTTTGGAATATAATATTTGGAATACAAAAATTTTCAATTTATCAGTTTTATACTTAGTTTTAAAAATGGATTAGGTACAAAATGTTACATTAAGCGTATGACTTTACCTTAATTTGGGAAACACATGTTTAATTATAATTAAAATAGTCATACATCTGAAAATGAATACCTTAAATTTAAAATATCTTAAATCATTTTCTAAAAGTGGTTCCTAAGTTTAAAGATAGTATATATGTTATGGAAGTTTATACGTCCTGTGCGGATGTAGTCAAAGGCCTCTCTGATCCAAACAATTTAGTATCGAATCTTCTTTTTTATCAATCTAATATGGTTATACTTATACTAAACAATACCAAAGCTATGTTAAAGTATTGTTTATTTAAATATTTACAAACCTAAGCAGGTTTTTTAGTTGCAGATATACTGATAATCTATAACACGACATATCGAATACCGTTCCTGGAAAATGGATTAAAACTATAATAATTTATGGCGTACACGGTAATACAAGACGGGCAACGGAAGGTGTTTGTCTCTCTAGTACGAGTATATATATATATATATGTAAGGGTAATATGATAAGAATCGGTATAATGTTATTGGTAGTCGTCACTCAAGTGAAGGTATCCAGAGACATAGAGAGAGACAGGTGAAACATACTTAACATAACTTTGTAGATTCCATTTTCACCATTATTACATTTTCACTTTTATTAAATAATATTATCCTGTTGCATGTAAAATTATAATGAATCATAGAAGGCAACGAGGACCAGAACAACACTCCTTATTTAGTTTTTTTTTTTTAATTATTTATTGAGTTTCTTTCTTGGACTAAAAAGATTACTGTGGTAAAAAAATTACATAATTTTTCGATAAATGCTAGTACACTTTTATCTGTGCTATGTTAATTCCCTTACCCAAAGTGTATAGAGCAAACTGTTTTACAATTACCCTAGAAAGAGAAATCTATCATACGAATTACGGATTTGCTTTTACACACACTACTAATACTAAGTATAACTTCTATATTTTTATTAAAGGAACACAAAATTTATTGGCCAAAAGTCTACAAATATCGAAAAATATCTAGAGATTTCACACATAAGCAAGAAAAGGCACATAATGTAAAATTTAAAACATTTTCAAATTTACAAAATTAATAAAATAAATCCCGATGTACGATTAATTTACAAAGATGCTTTAACAAACATTTTATTATATAATAGATTTTAAATAGTATTATGTAATAAATGTAGTTACCATTGCAGTTATAACACATATTAATTTAGTTCTATAATCAGTTATATTTTCATTTTAGTTGTCTGAACATAGTACATTTAAAAAGGTGTTATACCTAGTTTAGAGTTATAAAATTATTTTGTATAATTTAGAAATAAAAGTATTTACCTGATCGAGTGAAAAGTTTCTTATATATTTTGTACTAAAATAAAACCTGATAAGATAAGATTTTAGTACTTACCAGTATTTGTCTTTTTAGCATAGTATGATGGTATTTTGTAGCCGTACTTAAGATCTTATTGAGATAAAGGACCTGCATGCACTTCTTCTATTGCATCCCTAGTCCAACTTTTACTATCAATGATATAGTGAAAATTTAATATCTTAAATTTGCAATGGGTTTGATGATTGAGGAGTCAAATTTAACCTAGAGTAACCTCTTGAAACGGAATTAATAAAATATCAAATATTGTTTGCATTATTTAGAAAAAAATTATCACTACAAAATTATAATAAGGTAACATAACTACGGAAAGTATAGAATTATGTGTTGTAACCTTTTACGTGATAACCAACTAAGACATTAGGAAATCAGACTAAGACACAGGATGATCAGTGTAGAGGTTGCTAGCCAGGACGTGGTTGACTGTTGTTCTATGCAAAAGCGGGAGAGGCTGGCACAGAGCCTTATAAGGCCACCCCTTAATATAAGGTGATATGACCGAGATAAGAGACTGAGCTCACGGCATCTATACAGGAGGCACCTACAATCTTACACATCCTGAATATGCTGTCACTTTAGAAACAAGTGCAATAGGAACGCATCAGGTAGCAGATCTTTAAACGAAGTGTTACTGATTTTTTGTATCACCGAACGAAAAATGGCCAAAAATCAAGGTTTTTCACAATAAAACCATTTTTTAAGTAAACAAAGTTTACACAATGAATTTTTATGTAAGCTTAATTATTACTTTTTAATTCATACTGTTAGCTTGAAAATTGCCTCTGTGTGTATACCGCCATTACAACAATAGTGTATAAATATAGTCTGATATCTTGTATTAATGTTGGTAAATCAGAGCAATGTAATGATTTTAAAAATAAGAAGCGTTGCCTTGTTTTACCACTAATTGGATGCTGAATGTTTTGTCTCACAGACAGGATAAAAACTTTTTCAGACAGAAATCATTAAATTTTGTCATTGAATTTTAATACCAGTTAATTATCATTGCGATCTCTGTATGCAAGAAAGAAACTGGTAGCCTTTACTCTTTAGTAAAATTAACCAAATCTAAAACTATAAATACATTGTGAATCTAATACAAATCTATTTACGATGGACTAGGAGGTAAGATCTAACTTGCACTGTATACTTACATAACCTGAGTTCTTTTAAACCGATAGAAGATTTCTTCTAAGAAAGATATTCTTCGATAACCGGTCCATGTTTGGTGTATTGGTGTCAATAAAGTTAAACATATAACACAAACATGGGTTCTCAGATATATTTTTCAAGTTCAATAAACTTCAATCCAACCGTCACATATAAATAATAGATACATCATTGTCAGTCAAATATATAAATATATCGAACGTGCCAATTGTGTATGGTTAGCTGGTGAGTATATAACATTTATTTTCGTGTCTAAAGATTGATTTTAAATGCGTTAAACTAAAAATATAATGTGTGAAATAATTTCATGTGTTAAACCCTTTTGATACTCTCCCATTCTTATCTCCATCAAAACTAGTAAATATATTGTTTGATTTCTTTCCTACAGGAAAACTCACTATCAATTTTATGAAAAGTCTGATTGTGTATTATACAATGTAAATTAACTCTCACTTCCTGCGCTATGACCGAATAACTCATTATTTACATAAGTAATGATTTTGAAAATAAAACTATATAAAGTATTTTAAGTTTTACTAATTGAAAACCTCAAGTTTAACCAGTGACACTGTGATAACGAAGCATTAGGTTACTGTAACATTTACTAACCTCACTCCGCCACAACTTTGTCTGAGGATACTCAGTAGTGGTTTTGTAGTAAGGGGTTTAAATTTAATTTGACAGGAACCTTTCAAATAGAAGAAACTACTTATCAGTTAGCGAATTAAGTAAATACATTTTTTATAACTAATAAGTAGATACCGTATAACTTCACTAAGATGGAGTATTTAGAAACTATTCAAAATATTAGACCTCCAGCCAGTGAAATGAATAGTGGCATGTCAAGAGAAAATGACTCATGATTTATCGGATTATAAAAAAAGTTATAATTGGCAACATATAAATATCGTGTAGGTATTACAAAAAATTTAATAGGGGGTATCTACGAAAGTTAAGTAAATCCTCTCTGCATGTTTCTAGAAACCTCCATCTTTAGCACCGTCTTTTCACTGGTATATCGTAATCACTGTACGATCTCTGAAAGTTATTTACCTTGTGAATGACATCTCTTCGTGATATCTGAACATTTATGAGTATCTTAGCCTATGACAGCTTCGCTTAACTAGAACTCTCAGCTTCTTCGACAAACTGATCTCTAGATATGCAGTAGAATTACCACAAACATCTAATATTACATTTGATCAATAGGATATACAAGTCTATTAAACCAACTTATGAAGGACTTTAAGATTTTAAAAGGATCAGCTTGTTCTTTTAAGAAGGTAAAGCCATGATGTTAAAACTCGAAAACTACAATCTGGCAAAATGTAAGATTGATCTAAAGTTGCCCCATTATGTATGCTCCATTATCTGCCCTATACATCTATATACAATATTATCTGAAGCTGTAACCTTTATTACCTCTTAAACTCTAGGATTCCCTGGCTTATGAAAGCTCTCAACCATTTTCAGATATCATCTTGACTGTTATTAAACATGCAGAAACCTGTTCATCTAATAAAACAGGTGAAACATACCCAACAGTAATGGTTATTCAAATTATAGATTTCCATGGAAATGCCAGGGAAAACATACGAGTATTTACATTTTATTAGATAGTTTTTTTGTGTTTTTCAAAAGTAGTTCAACTCGCAGTAAGCCGGAGAACCATCACAAGGAACAGGATGCGATGGCGAGAAGCAGGACCAGGACCAGGACCTACATAGATAAGTTTCTTTTATTATTCATAAATAATACTTTCCGCTGTATCTCTTGCTACCCAAAGCAGTTTACATCCTAGTGGTTGGCACTGTTTTAATAGTCGCGATATTAATCACATTACCACCTACTCGATTAAAATGTAAACAGGATTTTTATATTTGTTGAATTTTTAATTTGGACTCCATACTTGATTTTTATAGATTATTATATTTTACAATGAATTACATTTATTTGTCTAATCACTTATATGTTAAAAAGCTTGTCTTTTGGGCTGTGACCTTCCAAACATTTTGATGACGTTGGGGGTACTAAGCCTGGGTTTAAAATAATCATATAAAAATAGTTTTAGAAAACTTCAATACTTGTTACTTCTTACTAACAGCCATATTTTGACATTTTAATAATCTGAATATATACACATAAATTAAATTGTCTGAATTCGATATAAAAATGAGGCTTAGTCTACAGGCCTTACTTCTATAAAATCTATATTGAAATTTACACCAGAGACCTCTTTTGTTTTACAACAATTGAAGAGTTACATTTTGATACATGCAATGACTCACTGGACTCCATTGTAACTTTTAATCAACAAACCTTGTCGCTTTGAGTAATTTTGAATTTCCGTTTCTTGACTATAAAATGTACTAACGTGAGAAGTAATAAAATAGCTGTACTTTCACATCTAAAAGACACTAGTTGAAAAACTAGTTACCAGATATAGTCTGCCATACTGATAGCTAAGTGATTACTGTCTCAGCTTATCAACACTGCAGGGCCCGAGTTCGAGTACCGGTACGGGAACGCTGTTTTAGCACGCTACAAGTCGTCTAGCCTTCAGTAGATTTAACCGTTAGTAATTAAGTGATAATAGCAATAAAAATAATTTCAAGAATTTACAATAAAGATTAAACTTTTTAATTTTAACTAAAACATTCTCTTTTTCATGAAATATATGTGTATGGTTTCAAACCAACTCTTGAGGTATCCAAATATCTGAGTTTACAAATCCAATAAAGAAGAGTAAACTAGTTTAAGTATAACACAAATTTTGTTAAAAGGTTGAGTTAGTAAAACGTTTCAGTTCCATACAATATCCCAGACATAATTAATACAACGTTATAATTTAAAAACTATATTGATTATATATTTTATAACATCTCTTTCTTACGGAATGACATTTTATTTTTAAACAGTCTGAAGGTGAGAGCAGTTCTGAGTATGTTATAATATTACAAAAGAAACTTGTACAGACTGTGTGTAGTCGAAGTTACTATTTTTCTAAACTGATGTTAAAATTAAACATTCTCCTTTTATAGGTACCTGGTAACTTCGAATGTTAGATGAAATTTTTGTAAATATTTACATAAATAATTGCGGATTTTACCTTAAAACATTCAGCAATAAAGTTTTTATTCCCTAATCCAGCAATTATAATGTTTAATATTTTCACCATTTTTACTTCGAATCCCCTAAGCACCTTCTTATAGCATTGGTCTAGAAATGTCAAAGTAAGTTATTTATGCGATAATACCTAATTGATAATTTTTCTCAGAAAGCGGAGGTGGGTATCCTACATATGACTACGAACTGTTTTAGTGATCATTTCATTGAACCAATTTGTTATAGTGATATGGAAACCATAGGAAAATAATGAAATGAAAAAATCTTTATTTACATAGGCAAAGTTAGGGCCGCATGGCCCTTTCTTCCACTTAACCTGCGATAACAATAATTAATAATGTAATTAATAATAAATAATTACATTAATGTAATTTACATTAATTAAATTAATTTTTTGTAATGAATGTACATTTTATGTTGCTGTGTAATGTGTTGTTGGGTTTAATACTTGTATACTCTTTGACGTAAACACTAAACAATTATAACCTCAGTACCTCATTTTAAGTTTTATACGAGTATATGTTATTTACTACATACAACGGCTTTAACTTAAACGTTCTCTTTCCCTAAGAATCTTATTTGTATTGAACTCGAAAATGTGTACCTGATTACTAATAAGGACCAAGTAATCTATGATAATTTAATAAAGCTATCTTGAGCATTTATACAGCAACGATATTTTACGTTCAACAACAATTTAAATATAAAGTAGTTGTGTAAAGTTCTGATTGATATACATTTTTAATGATATACACTTTATACTTTATCGAAATAACGTTTTCCTTATACATCTTTTATGCAGTTATATCACTGATGAATCTAATATACACGAGGTACTTCACGATGAACACATTTTGAATATCCTGAATCAAGCGTTAGTTATTAGTGATGCATACTTGCAAAATAAATTGTAAAATTTTTTAGACCGTAATACATTTTAAATTAATTTTTTTTAATAGATTTTAGTGAATGTTTTTAAAATTTACGAAAATTTTTTAGTTGAAGACAGACCAATTAAATAGCGTACACATTACGTATTTGTCTTTGGGCTTTGTATTTGGAAAATAATATATTACCATATTCACCATAATCTAACCTCTACAGTTATATTTTAATAAGATATTGGTTTTTTATGTCTATGTATGAGGTATCATATAACCAGAACTCAGTTTGATGTAATTAGTAGTGTTGACGTAATGAATCAATGTAGTTAACTTAAAATTTAGTAGATAAACACGTAAAACATAAGTACAACAACTGTTTAACATTCATAGAAACACCAAAGGTAATGTAATGACACAGTCTGAGATAATTTTAAAACTCTGTGTTCATAATTCATTTAACACTCACCACCGAAGAGAAAAATCAGCAAAATAAAATGCGATGGCAAAATTCAAGTCCAGAATTTACATGGATGAGTAACTTTTCTTATTCTTCTGTCTAATTTTCGCTTTATTGTATCTCTCGTTACCCAAAGCAGTTTACATCCTAGTTTTAGCGACTAATAATCACAGCACAAAACACTGGAACAGTTCATATCTAATGATAAAGAGTAAATATAATTTTATATTTTTATACATTTAAATTTCGTGGTTTTTCGTTCTGTAAATATTATACCTAACAAATAAATTATGTTTATACTTTTTATGGCAATAGTTATGTGTTGCGCTGTTAATTATGTCTGTACTAAAGTGTACAGAAAGAATCGAATCAGAATTTAATACATAAAGTCTCTCACCTTCCCGCCACACTTAGTATTGTTCATACATATTTGGTAAAAAAATTTAATGTTTAATATGAGTAATATTTCCTAATTTATATCTAACATAATTTTTATTAAAAACTTATGGAATGATAAATACTGACCTTGAGTTGAAAATTTATTATGCTAGCCGTTTAAGAATAATATTCCTAACTATATAATTTTAGTTTTTTATATTTAATAATTTTTTTAACTGTGTTGATGATTTTCAATATTAATCTGGTCTATAATTTTGTAGTTCTTTACTTAGTTCATAAATTTAATGCTAGAATTAAAGGTCCAGGACCTTTATATGAGTTCCTTTTATTCTTAAGAAATCACAATTTTGTCTCTAACTATTCCTTGTCACTCAAAGAGATTTACATATTAGTTTTTGCGACTATCACATACCAAAAACCTAGAACAGCTTATATAATGTTTACTTGATCAAAACGTAAACTATATTTTGATTTTTATTATGTAGCTAAATTATTTCCTTGTCTTTTAAAGACTGTTACAGTAATAAAAATTAATTTTATTGTTTTTAATAATCTACCAAGTGTGTGTTTGCTCTGTTTTTAATCCTCTCTGTTGCCAAAGTGTGCAGGCAGAATATATTTACTATTATTTATAGAACTTGTGAATCCATATTGGTATCTACGTGTTTTTGCATATTTGATAAAAATGTTATAGTTGATCAAGAGAAGCATATTGTTACGTTTGTCACCCAGCTATCCACACGGCATTTTGAAATTGGAAGTTAAATATTCACAAATAGTTTAATCTTGTGTATGAAAACCAGCAAAGATTAAGAACGCCTAACTAAACGAACTTAAATGTTTTAAATTTAAGATTTCAAAACCTGGATTGGAACTTATTAAATATAAATTTAGTCTATAATTTGATAAAGGTCAATGATATTTATTTGTTCTAGTCAATGATAAAGAGAATAAATTTCTAGTATTATAAAGGGTCATTATAGCAATCGTTTTCTCAAGCAGGTGTTCACCTACATTCAAAGCTGATACATAATATGCGCAAGTAATTTGAATTCGTCGTGAAAAATAAATGCAATTCTACTTGAGACTGTTATTGCCTCCGAACAATAATAATTTATCACATACATATTATCATCCAGAAAAATCTAAGACGGCCAATATTACATCTTTTTCTCTGGTATGTGTGTATAGGTGAACCAAATATAATAATACTTGGTTTAACGTCAGTAGTCATAACGAAAAAAAGTTAAGGTGAAAACAATAGAATGTAACTGGTAAAACATATGAAACAGTTTATATATTAACAATATTAATTGTTATCCATGGAAACAACAAACAACATTTATTGCAATGTTTTTCAATAAATTCCAAAGTTTTCTTTACAAAATTAGCAAACTCACATGACCATTGACGTAAAACGCGAAAGAGAACATGTAAAGACAAGAAGTTTCACATGGACTAGGATTTTAATATTTCAGTTTGATATTCAACACGCATGTCCGAGAATCTCCAACAGGATTACGGTAACCAGTCCCAGGACCAGAACTTATAGATGAGTTATTTTTACTATTTTAGAGTAGTTTTAATTTCTGTATTTATCGCTAATACAGAACAAATTAATAGAACAGTTGTTATAAAATGATATCGCGTTGACTATTAAGTGAATTTTAAACTTTTTTGGATTTTGTAATGAGTTTATTTATTGTTTTATGAAAAGAATCAATTGAAAAATAACGATTGTTTGCTTTATTTTTAACAGAAATAACTTGTAATTTTGTCTCTCATTAACCCTTTTGTACCATAAGTGTACAAAAGGAATCGGTTAAGAATTTAATTTTTTTCAAATTTGATCGAATGTTTTTTTGGCCCTTTCATACATATTTTATAACAAGTGTTAAGATTACTATGACAAAAATTGTCTTATAGGCATCTGAAAGATATTTTTCCGTCATTTGATAGTAGGGTAAATATTGACACTAAGTATAAATTAATGGATGCTAGTAACTTTAGATTACAATTCGTAACTAAATTATATTTTGTTGTCTGTTCGCAATAATTTCTGAAAATGGGAATACGGTTTTGAGAAGAAAATGGTGAAGTTTTATTTTATTACATTAGTTACTGAGATTGCCACCAGATCTCTCTGCCACCTTACATGGGTTAGTATGTTATTGCTTTTGAAATAAAATTTGAAGTGTTAGGGGAACATTGAAGTAAATTAAATCAAATTTTATAATAGAATTAATTTTGTGTAGACCAGAGAAGAATTGAGTCATAAATTTAGGTTCTTTTTAGTAATCATGTGAATTTTTCGGACATTTTGGTTATTAATTTGATTTTTGACAATTATTTCCTGGTAATCCAAAATAGGAAGGTTTTGTCCAACTTTTCGATGTAGTTTAAGAAATCAGATTAGCAGCTGCATAGTTTCTTTGCTCTTACTGACATAATTTTTTGAATGTATTTTTTGACCTACATTGGGTGAGAGCTCGAGAAATGTAGCTATTTCATATGTAATTTAGTTTGGAGAAAACCAGATTCAATAATATTATCTAAATATAGAAATTTAACTTTAGATTTTTAAATTATCCACGAAAATTTAAAGAAGAGAATTTTTGAAGATCATTAGAAATAGTGTTAATAAATCGACTGAAAGACGCCAGATGAAAAATATATATCGTAGCCATTTCAAAGATATTAAGCGTTGTATATCTAAAACTTATCTTTCAAATAAACACACACACTCATATATATATTGTTATGTTGATTGGGCTCATAGATGTACCCTTGGCGTATATGTGCAGGTGTCTCGTTTGTCCATGACACTGTCTTGTTCCTTTATTTCTTAAATAAAAAAAGTAAAAAACAACATCCTCTAATAGGCCTATTTAATCATACAAATAATTGATAAATTACATCCTACCTTATTAATAATTTGATCACCTTATAATATTACAACATGTAATACCTTAACTAGATCGCATTCAATTCTAATTTATATATACTCATTTATGAGCTCCCATTTTAAATGCTTCGGAAGGAATTCTTCACTAGCGTATGATGATAAAACAGTGAATATGATTCTCTCACAACGAATATTTGATACCTGAGATGTTTACAAAGTAAATAAAAAACAATCTATCCAGTGTCTCAAATCTAGTTTTATGACCTTATGTATTTATGAGCCACTATAAATGTATTACATTATAAGCAATTCATTACTATCGCATCATGATAAATCAACGTACAGAATTACTTCGTAATGAGACTGTAGTGCTGATTGAGACACTCACCTATTAAATACATTTTGGGAAATGTCCAACAAGATAAACATAAGGATATTGTAATATATCAGAATATCTAAATTGGTTTAGTATGTCATTGCTGCCACATATATATATATATATATATATATATATATATATATATATATATATATATATATAAAACCTATTAGAACTTATATATATATATATATATATATATATATATATATATATATATATATATATAAGTACTATATCGTGCTTATCATGACTATTTTCATCTTACTACGACAGTTATTTATTCGTGGAAATAAATACTGTAATACATTTCGCTCTGTCACACGCTTAGCAGCGGAATACTGTATAATTACATAAAAAAAATAATTAATTTATTGCTTAGTTATTATTATGTATAATATATAAAATTTATTTAGAAATAAAATAAATTTTTAAGTATTTAAATGAAATAGGTATTTCACTTAAATCTTTAGGGAATACTCAAATACAAAATACACGTATAAATACAGGAATACAAATGCAAAGTTTTATTTGCATCTAAGTAATGCAGATATCAAATTTACTAGTTAAAATATGTCTAATAGATTTACCGTGATTATTAAATGTCCAACATTTTTCAAAAACTTATGAATTTATAATATAAACATAAGTACGATTACAAATGCATTTTATTTCTGTTATTTGTAATATTATAAAAAAAAAATTAAGTACACTATTATAGGCTAATTAGCAATAATATAAAATGTATTGTCGAATAGTGTCCCTGAATATTGTATCTAAATACATACATCATAACTTCAGACGGGGAACAATCTTATTATACCCTTAACAATTATGTTTTATTCAATCGTTCACGTCCTTAAATTGAACGTGTTAGTGTAATCAGATAACAAGCGTTCTGTTTAGTGTCAGTAGTAGTCGTGGTGTCAGCAATATAAGGGAATAAGTGAGACGTAGACAGCATTTTATATAAAATACGAGTATTATGTTATATCCATGGAAACAACATAGCATTTATATAATTTAATGTTTTAAATAATTCTAAACTTTCATGTCGCTGCAATTTTCAAACTGTTTTCAACTCACAGCTAGTCGCGGAAGTAGCACAAGGAACACGATGTGATGAGCAGAAGCAGGACAACGAATAACAAGGATGAGTTACTAGTTTTTACTCGCTATCTCTCTTACGTCCTAATTGTAATGACTACTAATCATAGCACAAAGCATAAGAATTCAATATATCCCACTAATGTTATAAATGTAAAAGTTTGAATGTTCGGATATTAGGATGTTCGTATGTTTATATTTTTGGAGGTTTGTCCTTTAATCACGCTGAAACTGCTATATACATTGTGCTAAAATTTGGAACAGGTATAGGTTTTGGTCTGAATTAACATTTAGAGTGCTTTTTACCACGCATAACACATTCATTTCACCAAATAAAGTCGAATTAAAATTGAAAAATTAGTTTCTTTACATTCGAATGTTGTGATAAGAACTTAACGTAATACCTTTTCATAATTCAAAGAACTGGCACTAAACAGCTGTTAACAGCTATAATTCGACAAACTTTCTGAAACATCTGTTTAAATTTAAATTTATTTAATAATAAGTAAACATTGCTTGATCGGTAATTTAATGCAGATAGTAAATAAAACATATATTAATTTTACTCCAGATTACGCCAGTGACGAATTAAAATCATTTAATGCATTAAATATTGTTATAAAACTAACCTCAATGAACAAAGAATGTATGTATTCACATAACTTACTTTAAACTGGTGGGCTTCCGTGACATTATTATATTACATTTTAACAATGGCTTACGGAAAACCATAGACATGAATACAAACATAACTTAACGATTCATTCTTTCCCTGGCTACAGTCCAAAAAAGAAGTGAAACTCAAAACTTTAATAACGATTATTTTGGAATGTTGCATAACCTTAAAAAGGATTTCCCCCTTATACCGGAAGTACAAAATAAGTAGGTAGGACTTCCCCCTAGGGTGTAATAGGCATTTCAGTCCACTCAACTATGCCAACACGATGTTGACCAAAATATATTTCCAAGAACTATATAATCGAACGTGTTTAGTATTGTAATCGAGACAATATGGCAAGCAAACCTGTGACATAGTAGGTAAGTGAATTTAAACTGTCTTAAGTAGGCACTTTTTAACCAAAATATCCTATGTAAGTATATATTTTTTTCTTCGTAAAAACAACAAGGCAAACTATAGTACTGGAAATATCTCAGACCTGAAATATATGACAAGGACTGGAAATATTCGCTTTTTGACCAAAGTAAGTTTCCGAGACCTTGTGTGATTCGAGATTTGTGTTTTCCTGATTGAGATTACAAGGCAGACTCAGCTGTGACGTTATGTATATAATTAATACTAGTACCAGATATGGTCATACACGTGCCAAACATGATATAATAATTAAGTTAAACTCTGATACTATTTACCATGAACTTAATAATATTTACCTGATGTATGCCTACTTACGTTTATGTTTAGGACTCCCATCATATTACATCATAGTTTCTTTTTATAAGGACTTCGGTTCTAAAAATTGCGTGCGAAGCCATGGGTAACAGCTAGTAGTTCATATGTAGTGCTGATAGAAGTAAAAATTAACTATAGTCAATACAACTTATTGTTGTGTTTTGTGTAAAATGTTTTGTGCTGTGTATAATCCTCTTAGTACCCAAATAGTATAGGGAGAATCAGTTATAGACGAGCCGACAGTAATGAATGTCAAGTCAAGTCAAGTCGCTGTGACTGTGGGGGGGTGGATCCTCCACATCTTTCTAGGCCTCTGCCAGTTAGGCTTTTGCCTTGTGTATCGAGGGTCATAGCCCTAGTAGCTTTCGCTACCTGTCAGTGGGGTGAAGTGTCGTGGTGAAGTCGAAGTTGTAGTCGATTTCATCAGTCATCCATAGGAAGACGCAGTTGCGGGACCTCCTGGGCGCGAAGCTCACGGATGTGATCCCACGGTGAGGACTCTGCAGCTTCCTCAAGGCTCGATGTCAGGCCTTCTACGAAGCTCCTGATGGTAGGGACGTTGGACGAAGCCCTGACTACGGTGTTCCTCACGAACCAGGGCGACCCAGTGGCCCGCCGGAGACACACGCTCTGGACAGCGAGCAACTGCCTCCTTGCGGTCTTGCAGGTGAGGTGGTACCATACTGGGTATCAGAGGCACTGGTCGTATCAGAGCCGTGTAGAGCAGGACCTTCGTCCTGGTCGGTAACTTCGTGGAGTTGAGCAGGGGGCCGATGCTGCCGAAGCCCTTCCTCGCTTGGCCACAGATCCTCTTGACGTGGGGTGTGAAGGTCAGCTTGGAGTCCAGGAGTACCCCCTGGTACTTGACTGAAGTCTTCCACGATATGTCGTCGCCGTTGAGTGACAGGTGACGGCCGTCTGCTTGTCTTCTTGTCCTCGTGAAGTTCATGGCTTCACATTTGTCAACGTTGACCTTGATCCTCCACTTGGTCAACCAGGGCTCCAGTAGGTGCAGCTGCCGCTGGATGTAGAACCCAGCCATCCTCAGGTTGGCAGAGTTGGCCGTGAGAAGCGCATCGTCCGCGTACAGGGAGAGCTGCACTCTCGGAGCGACCGGAAAGTCGTTTGTGTACCACAGGTACAGGATCGGGCCGAGGACTGATCCCTGTGGCACACCAGATGTCACTGGACGGGTCGTGGAGGTGGATCGGGCAACGCTGACGGAGAAGGTCCGGAGGTGGAGATAGCTGCGTAGCAGCTGGAAAATCCTACCAGGCATTGGAGACGATGACAGCTTGAAGAGCAGTCCCTCGTGCCACACCTTGTCGAAGGCTTTTATCACGTCTATCAGGACCGAAGTGGAGTGGTGCTTCCTTCCTACAGCTCCGGTGATGTTGTTCAGGACTCTGCTAAGCTGAAGGGTGGTGGAGTGGCCAGTGCGGAAGCCGAATTGTTCTGTCCTGATAGACGTGAAGAACTCCTCAGGGAATCTCGCCAAGACGATCTTCTCCATAATCTTGAGAGCACAGGCAGGAGGGAGATCGGCCTGTGGTTCTCCGGGAAGAGAGGGTCCTTGCCGGGCTTGGGTATCATGATCACCTTGGCATCCTTCCAGGTGGTCGGGAATTGAGCCAGGAGTAGGCATGAATGTTTACGTTTCATATATTTTTATAAAAAATATTTATATAACTGTTTATGAGAAACATTTTCTAAGTCGTGTTTTACAGCAATCTTTCTAGCACTTCCAAGAAGCAAGATATACGTATTGAGTTGAAATTAGTCAATGCTTTTTATTTAATATACAAAAACGATAAAAACATTTTTTTCATTAGTATAATTTGGTAATTTAAAACTCAGGGCCAAATATTTTTACACATAAATATGTTCTAGAAATTTTTACTCATTCTATCAGTTACTGAAATACTCGCCAGAGCTCTCTTACATAGTACAAGAGGAAATCAAGGGCCATTTAAATTATACAGTGTTACGGATGTCTAATTAAATTCTAATGTTACATTAACATATTAATTTTATCTTTATAACTAAAAATAATTTAATCTTTGTTTCATGATTAAATATTATAAATCGTTTTGGAGAATAATGCGTTAGATAAACTTCTAAATACGAGAGGGCACCCTGCCGCAGTGAACCATTGCCCGAATAACCGATGCACACATCTTCGTTAGCAATGAGAATTTTACAACAGCATCAGTACATCTTTAAACTTGTCAAATAATTGTACTTTTAATTAATTCACTACAATACAATACAACTTGTTAAATGTTTCCTGTTAAATTCCTTACAATACCGTTTACGATTACTTAAATTACTCAAATAAAATAATATTCGTGTAGGTTGAATTATGAGGAAATCAAATAGTTGAAAGAAAGAATTTTATTATTCTAAGCTGAGTATACATATAACCCAACGGACAGGCGTAAATAAACGTTCAATGAACGTCAGTTAACCATAAAGAGACAGAATAATCGACCACTTTATATTGTCTGCTTTTTAATAGCTACTAGTTATATGTATGACGGCATGTATTAAGTGTGGTATGTTAAGGAGAATATTACCTGAGATAAAAATATTTTTTATGGCTTTCGATACCCTATCATTTCGACTTTTTGAAGTTTACATCAGCATAAAATTTCATTCATTATTGGAATGTTATCCCTCCCAGCCGAGTTTGTGTTCTTAAGGCTCATTATAATATTCTGAACTTCCTCCGGGTCAGATTAGAACAAAAATACTATCGGATATGTCTTTCCGTTTTTCTCCGAAAGTTTTCAAGAGGATAAAAATCTGTTTTTAAATCTTTTCTAATACTTCCAAAAAACGTATATAATGAATTTGTAATTTCTCTAGGTTTAACGATTGTTTTTTCCGTTTAATATCAAAGTTACATTTTCTTGCTGTTTACCGACCTATTTGCCTGTTTCACGGTGAACAACCTCCCACACAGCCTTAAATTTATTTCTCACACCCGAGATGTGTCTGTCGTTTGCCTACCTCTTAGCAGTATTGATTATTATTTTAATATTTTACAATATTTCTTATAATGAGTGGTAAGCGCGGGACAGTCGATCGCTTTCTGGGTTTCAAATTATATTGTAAATAAACTTTAATAATTTAATGCATAAAGTATAACGTATAAAAAGCAGCAAATCTTTAAAATTACATTTAAAGTACATTTTACGTCCAATCAAAAGTATGCATTTGTTACTTTGGTTGGAAGTAATGTACACCCTATTGGAATGCATATTTTATGTGTTTTATCCAGCTTTCCCTCTTGTTTTATATCTTCTTAAATAAGGAGACTTTCTCCTTCACTGACTATGCTCATAAGGGATGTTCACCAAGGACTCAAGGAAAGTTTCCTTATTGACATCATGTTGTAATTAATAATTCAACGTTGCTTTTTATTGTATTCACATATTTATCTTTTATGTACTTAACACCTGATAGGTAGAATGTGTATTAACTGTCGTCGTGATAATGAGCTAGTCATGGTAAAAATAAAAATAATAAAACCTCACTGAAATACAACAGTGTATACTTAAAATTATTTAATATCCATGGAAACGAAATAGGATACAAGTGTTTACATGTTTCCAATTCAGTTAAAAGTTTTATGTCGCTCCAACTAGCTGCACTTCAATGAAGCACCACCAGGAACATTATGTAATGGCCAGAAGCAGGACCACGTCCAGGGCCAGGATCAGGAATCACACGGATTAATTGCTTTTATCATTTATATATTTTACATTATCTCTGGATATACCAAGCACGTTACAACCTAGACTATTAATCTCAACATAAAAATTGAAATAAATAATTTAGTAATTTATTGTATGTAGTAATTTCGGGATTGCAAATGAAATGTGACTTACGAGTTACATTCTAATATTATCCTCGTATATTCTTATATTATTCCCTAATCCATTTTATTTATGTAGGAAAGCTATTAAATTAGTATACTAAGTTGTGTTTAATCATCTCTGTACCAAATGCGCACAGAGATAATATGTTAACAATTATTACCCGGACAAGACTTACATCATAGTAATTTATGAGGAGTTTTGGCCTAGCGGATAAGAGATATGTTTATGAAAAACATTTTATAAGTTATGTCTTACAACAGTCTTTCCGGCATGGTTAAATAGTATCAATATTAAAATGAAATGGAGTATGTGTATGCTAGCTGACAATGATTTAAATGCCTTAATAAATGATGTTTAGTTGTTTAAATTAAATAAATATAAAAACAAATTTTGCGGAGTTTATAACAGAAATATGGTCTATAATTTGTAAACTATTCAGTTAGTTACCTAAAAGAACACCAGAACTCTCTTCTACAGAACAGTAAATAAGAGAAGAGAAATTCGAAGTTATACAGTAATAGAAATGCCTGATTAGGTTCAAATATATCTAAAAATATTCTTTTTATCACAGTAAGTAATTACAAATAATAATATAATTTTTATAAAAATAAAAAAAGTCAATGTAGAGAATAATGCGTCGAGCTGAACTGTTAAATCGAGAGGGAACATTGCTGGAGTACACTACTTTAATAATGTTCTGAGTAACAAATATATCAATTGAAGAAGAGTATTATTTATTAAATTATACAACTAACCAAAGAATTTTATCTGTTATTTATTAATGAATATGATTAAAATCAGTTTAGTTTTAGTTTAACCATTAAAGTGATCAAATATCCGATATGGAAAATCCACCAAAAGGGTAAACAAGATAAGTATAAAAAATAACTGAGACTTTGTTGAAAGTTGAAGGTTGTTAAAACTTTTCGGTTTTTATTAATGCGTAACTTAGTTGACAAAGTTTTCATAAACAACGGTGTTGTTTTCTTATCTCCACCTTATGAAAGCAACAACTCTCACACGATAGTCTCAAAAGAAGAACAATTCACAACATGTTTTAGAAGAGCCACACAGTATGGTTGGTTCTTAATATTAAGATCTTAATTTTCCAAGGATCTAGTGTTTGATTTCTCTGAAAACAGAATGTATCAACACCTGCAGTAGTGTTCTCTCTTCATTTTCAAGACTTCCAATAATCCAAGTAAAAATAAGTAAATTGATTAGTTTAATTATACCAATTAGGAAATATTCTAGATAATGTCTTTAAACCCTTGATAATGATTATAATGGTAAGAGTAGAATTACTATTTTGGGGTTTCCCTAAGGAAGGAATCACTTATGTATAATCCCCATAAACCTAATTGTGGACGATTTGCTTAAGTCAGTGAGTACAAGTGGTCTCTTCTGAGAGGTGTATGAAAATTCACTGGATTTCCATCATGAGTAAGAACATCTCCATAAACTCAGCATTTTTAAAGTTGATCCGCTTTGTAGATTATGTAAAGAACAGAAAGAAATATCTAAAATATCTGTCATAGTATTTCACTACCTAGTAATAGTATATAGTATTGTACCCTTGGCCTTCTGGTCGAGTGTTGTGAACTCCAAGGAGGTTTTGATTTGTTGTTTTTGACATGTTTTTGAGACTGCAGAAGTTGAAATCTGGTTGGATTTTTGCTTCTCAATGCCTCAAAGTAAAAAAACCGGCCGCCCCTATAAATACTAAGAAGAATAAAGAGGCCTTATTATATGGGTGCTTTATTACTATCAAAGTTTTTTTCTCACAAATATAAAACCTAGATGAACAGTTCCCTCGTTCTATGTATGCTATAGAAAATTTAAGAATATCCTGATCTAAAAATTCTCCCCAAAGGTATAGGAAAATGTACCACTCAACCTCAAAAATAACTGTAACTGTGTATCAAAGCGTATACTGTTGTTTTCATTTAGATTAAATAAGTAATCTTTCCACCTAAAAAGCAATGCTGAGGGAGGATATTTATAAAGTAACCATTCCTAAATATTATTATGAAACGATGTCATGATGAAATTTTATATTGAAATTATATCTATAATTATATTATATAAGACGGTATTTTTGTTATTAGACTTTTGGCAAATTTCATACTTTTTCTCGAAAACTGTTCACACTACAACATTTAGAGTGGTTTTATTTGATTTTTGAGGTGATTTCCTTTATAAATCCACCTTATTTGAGTTAAAAAGTAAGAACAAAACATTTCAGAATCACTTAATTTCACCAGGTGAAAACTAAGCAAAATCTTTCGCCAGCCATTACGAACATTCAAAGGAATAAGAAAAACATGAAATGTACCTTGCAGTTTCCACTCAAACATTATTTCGTATCCATAGAAACAACAAAGAACTTATATTTCAATGTGTTCGATCATTTAATAGTACTGCGAGTATGTGACAGCATTTCAAAGTCGTTCAACTTGTAGCAAGTCGGATAATCACCACATGTAGCACAATGTGTTGGTCAGAAGCTGGACGAGGACCAGAACTTACAAGGCTAAGTTACTTCTATTATTGACTTTTAGTTTTATTCATTATTACATACAAGGCAAAATACTTGTTTATATGAAACAATGTTCTCATTTCAAAAGAAACTTTGATTTTTATATAAGTTATTTAGTTGAATTTCCATTTATTTTGCAAAGATTGTCACTGTTAACGAAATTTCATTTCTTAATGGAAAAGCTACGAAACTTGCGTTTTGGGCTGTTTTAATCCTCTCTGTACCCAAAGAGTGAAGTGTGAATCAGGTTCAATTACTTCCCAAATTGCTAAGCGTCACAACAGTTTTGGAACTGTTTTCCAGTTGATGACAAATATCTTATTTTTTATGAGAAATATTTTGTAACGTACGTCTTCCAGCAGCTTTCTGGACATTTTTGGTAGATGAAATATTGAATTTAGTTTGAAATTAGTTTACGTCACCTGACTAACATTAATAATACTTATCTAATTCGTGTTTATCTTTCAAAACGGACTAATATAAAACATGGTTTCAAACATGGTTTTTTCTATAATTCCTAAACTATAGAGTTAGTTACGCAAACATACACTAAATCATGCATCCAAAGTACAAGAGATAAGACAGGGTAAACTAAAATAATACATTAATAGGAATTCTTAATTATATTCCATTTCCAGCTTCTTATAGTCATCTCGCTGTAACTTATAATAATTAAACTCTGTGTCCTGGCAAACTAGAGTTAATCATTCTTATACGAATACGTCTCCTGAACTTTTAAATTAAGTGGATACCCTTGTGAAGTATACCATTATTATAATGGCCCTAGTAAACAACTTCTTTACTAATGTGAATTTCTTTACAGTATCATTAAGTTCCTTTCCAACGAATTGTAATATTCATTTATTTATTACATATTCTAAGTCACGTATTACTTGTTTTAGTCTTGAGACTAGCATTTTTATATCACATCATGATATAAAAGATTTAGTAATAGTCAGAATAAGTTTGCTTTAGTTCTTAACCTTTACATACAAGTACCTTATGTAAGTTATGTTAGTTTTAAGATTTCAATCAAATTGCTGTTTTCAATATTTCTTATATAAAGTCTCTCTAAACCATAAAGACTTCTCTGGTATTTTATCTAATGATAAAAATATATCAGCATGTCTTACATTCCAAGAGAACTTTCAAGCTATGAACTGAACAATGGGTAAATTTATTATCCTTTCAAGGAAGTGATAAAAAATTGTCTCTAGAATCTAATACATTGATATTAATGAAATATTTTTTCTCACTTTTTCCAGACAATATCTCTGGAACTAAACAGCTAAAAGTTTCATATATATTTAAAATTCATTAGTACCAAAACTGGAAAGATTTGTTGCGAGGGAACATGGTTACTAATCCAGTGCAGGTTTTCGATCGGAGGGTATTGTGGTCTTAAGCCGAACCTATTGAAGTGACTTTATATCTTCAGGATAATACCTTAACTAACGTTTGTCTCGTGGTTAAATGTGAGTCCGGGCTAGCTTCAATCCTGTCTGCAAAATACCGGAGATAACCCAGCTGACTCGTTAACTGCCTAAGATGGTTGTCTTATTCTTGTTAGTTTTGTGCCAGTTTATGACCAGGAGGATTGTTTACTTACTTTAGTAGGAAGTGACTTATTTCATCTTAAGGTATAATTGAGTTGTATATGGTGTATTACATATGATTCCAAAACATGTAACTCAACGATTTTCCTTTGACAAATCCTTTAGAATTATAATATTTTCAAGGAAGGATTTTATCAAGGGTGTTTCACATATCAACGCTATACTCTGGGATCCCTTACAATTTTGGTTTATAAAAACGATAGACAAGAAAATTATAGATATGTGTTCAAATTTTAAGATTTACAATTCAAGTAGAAGCAACTGAAACCGTAATTAATGTATTAAAAACATGTTAATAATTTTAACATCAAATTTAATTTTATTGAAAAAGATTATTAGACAATTGTAATAATTTTTATTTTGTAATTCAACACTCTCACTGTATAAATTGTTTGAAGAAAAATATAAATCTAAAAATTTCTCCTCTCGTTTTCCGACCTAAGAGTACACTATAGCTGTTTATCAAGTATCTACATGCAAAACTATGAGTTACTAAGTATTTATTGATTGATTATAAATTTGTTAAAAGTAGCCCAAATACAAATGTATAAAAATTGAATATTTTGCCCGGCAAGGACATAGTGTTGTTCATGCTTAAAAATAACCTTATTTTATGTTAATGTAACTTAATGGAAGTGAAAACCAGTGTATTCATGTTATTACTACAACTAATGACTACTTAATGATTGCATCGTGCCACTATTATAGAAAATAAATATATTTTGTGGTCGAATGGGCTCCTAAGTGTACCTAAAAACTCTATAATATTTATAATTCTACTATATATATATATATATATATATATATATATATATATATATATATATTTATATATCTGTTCTCCATAAATCTCGTTTATGTGCAGTCGTCTAATGCACGTAATAACGTAATTAGTTGTTAAATTCCATCCTACTTTTAACTAATAATTAGATTAAAAAGCTTATAATTACATCAAGTAATACCTTAAGTAGATTGCTTTAAATTACATTTGAAGATATTATCAGCTATCACATGGTGATAAATCAACTTAAAGGATTATCGCACAATGTGACTTTACGGCCTATTGAGACACTCGCATATTAAATACGTTTTGGGAAGGACACAACAAGCTAAATATAAGTATATTATAAGATAGCAGAATATGAAAATTGGTTTATATGTTATTGCTGCAATCCACGCGAGTATAAATTAGCATCTCGTACTTGTCATTACTATTTAACCCTATTACGATAAATTATATTTATTTATGGATATACTGAATACTAGAATACATTTTGTTTTGTGTCACGGTTAGAGGTGAAATAATTTGTTTTTAATTTTTTAATTATGAATTAAGTTTCATAAACATTGTTAGAGAATACTTTAAAATACAAATACGCAGACATTTTTGTACCTTAGTAATAGAGATATCCAATTTAGTTAAAATATGTCCAATAGGGTTAGCGTGATTATTACAATTCTAAAAAAGTTCCGGTTCATAGTATAAAATTAAATATGATTATTGATGCATTATAGTTATGTTATTTGTTATATTATTTTTTTAGAAATTTAAAACTAGACTATTGTACATGAATTAGCATTGATAAAACATTTCATTTCTAAGAGTGTCCCTTGATATTGTATCTAAACATTAATAATGTACTATAAAAATCATAAATTTAGACATGGATCTATCTTATTATTACTTTTATAATTATGTTTTATTCACACGTTTGTCGCAGTAAAATGTACGGGTTTGGGTAATCAGATAACAAGCGATCTGTTTAGTGCCAGTAGTAGTCGTGACGTCAGCAATATAAGAGACTGGAGAAACGGAAGCAGCAATTTACATAAAATATTATTTTATATCCATGGAAACAAAATAGGATTTGTATGTTTCAATTTTTTAAATTAATCCTAAAGTGTTATTTAGCTGCATATTTTAAAAATTCGTTCAATTCACAACTAGCCCCGGAAGTAACACCAGGAACATGATGTGATGGTTAGAAGCGGGTCAGGATCAGGACTTATATGGATGAGTTACTTTAATTTAATATAAATCATAGTTTTTACACAATATTTATCGTTACACAAAGGAGTTTACAACCTAGTTTTATCGATTATTTACAGCAAAAAACACTAGAATAGTTCCTTTGTCGTGCTAATAGAAGTACAAATTAATTATTGTTAATAAAATACAATGTTATGTATTGTGTAAAAACTACTGATTTATGTTTGGTGCTGTGTATCCTCTCAGTACCCAAAAGAGTTCAGGGAGAATATGGTTACATTAATCTATATACCTCTACATCTGAAAGCAAAATATATTGGCGGTTTTCACGTAGTTTTAAAAGAAAATAGATATATCTGTTTATGAGAAACATTTTCAAACTTGTATTTTACAGCAATCTTTCTAGTATTTCTAGTAAGTAAGATAATCGTAAATAGTTGAAATAAATCAATGTTTTCCTTTAAAATATAAAAAAGCTTACTAATTTTAGTTGTAATAATATAATAATTTAAAAATTAGTGCCAAAAATTGTGACATAAATATTTTCTAAAAGTTTTAACTCGTTGTATTAGTTACTAAAATTCACGCCAGATCTCTTTTTCACAGTACAAGAGGTAATAACGGATAAAGTAAAATTATACAGTATTAGGAATGCCTGATTAGATTATAATATATTTAAATATTAAAATTCCTCTTTGTAACTGATATTAATGAAATTTCTGTTTCATGATCAAATATAATATATCGTTTTGGAGAATAATGTGTCAGCTAAACTTCTAAATCAACTGTGCACCCTGGCGGAGTGAACCTTTGTCTGAATAACCCTAGCAAACATCTTCGATAGAAATGTGAGTTAGAACTGCATCAGTACATATTTTAATCCACAATCTAAAAGGCAGGGATCCCAGTGGCACATAGAATCCTCTTCCAAACAAAAAAAAGTGCACATGAGCAAGTCTCATATCGAAACAATGGTGTTTATTATCTTTGACTTTCGAGGAATTGATTCGCAGCCTTTTATCTGAAGATGTTCGAGACTAAAACGCCGGATCGCCTGCGTTGACTGCCGGCATGATCTTCAAGCTCCACCACGGATATTTCCCCAGAAACACGTCCTTCGTCGTTATCATCTACCCTACCCAGAACAAGACCCCCTTAGTGCCCCAGCCTCATCACAGCCCTGACATAGCTCTGTGTGATTTTGTTTTGTTCCACCGACTGAAGAAAGAGCAAGAGAGAGGGAAAGCACTGGAAATTGGTGGAGAATATCCAAGCTGAATTTATAAGGTTCCTCCCGCTCATAATTTCGCCCTTCTTTTGGTTATTTTCGCGATTTAAGTTAATTACAGTGCGCAGTATTTCTTAAAATTTTTCTGCGAGGGATTTTGAGGTAAGCACCAAATCTATTGTACATTTTATTGAAATAGTCTTCCTGATCTGATATTAAATTAATTTTGTTGTCTTTTTTTTGGAAAAAAATAAATTCATAGAAACTATAGAGCAATCTGAATAACTTATTCTCAAGGAACAATAAAGCATAATAGAATCATACAAGTTACATTTGGTTCATGCTTGCAAGAAAAGTGAATTAACATTGAACTTTGTCAATAACTTTAGTTGAAAGTTGGAAATTTAGTAAGTTATTAATATTTAACTTGAACTGTTTTATTGTGAATTATGAATTGGAAATTAATTGAACATGTATAATTGATTGAGAGGGTTGTTATCTGAATTGCAGAGACTTGAAAGTTAAGGTTCAACTAGTGTAAAGAGAAGTTTAAATTTTTATTTTTGAATTGTAAGTGTACTCAGAAGTGAACATTCTTATTTTAGTTATTTCCAAGTGGTATTTGATTTTTGTTTTCAAACTTTATTATTTTATCTTAGAAGAGAGCTCTGATTTTTAGTTTGATATATTTGATTAATATTTTTTATTTTCTGCTAAAGGAACCCTTTTGATTTACTAAACGGTTTGTCAATTCTTTGTGGAAAATAGAGTGATAAAATTCTGAAACGTTGAACTTATTAATTTGCCAGTTTAAAATAAATCTATTGTTTTTATTTAGAACTGTGATTTTTATTCGAGACAAAACAGATAATATTTAATAGTTAACCAATTTAGTAATATATTGTACTGAATATTCACTAGAAGCTTACTATTCAAAAAATATTTTGTGTCGTCTTGGATGTCTCATTGATAATTTAAATATTAATACTCTGGAATATTAATATCTACAATCCAAGTCGTTATAGATATGTAAAATATAATAAAAGAAATTGTTTTAGTATGATAATTTTCATTATTACCGTTGTTATTTCTGTTAATAAAGCTTAGCTTTTTATGCGCATAAAGAGAAATCATTACTGTAAAAGTATCCACATGTTGTTTGTTAAAATTATCTTTGCAAACATTCAGCAATTATTTCCGTTGAACTCAGTGTGTTTAAATATTTATCTATACAAAACTTTTCTAGTTTCCACCATGGTAACACCAATGTAAAAATTTTAGCCGAACTGGTGATCCAACTCTCTAGGAATGAAAGCGCTATAATTGAACTCGATATTGTTTTTACATAAATTACTTTCATGAAAATTTCAGGTCTGTAGGTTTGGTTTTTAATTATATATTGTTTAAAATGTTTGGCAGACAGAAATGACATTTTGCCAGCTCTCAAATGTTGTAATATTTTTATGTCTGAGCCAATTTAAAACGGAATTGGTTATAAGCACGTTCTTGGAAAATCTAGTTTTAATTTGCTTATCCATTACGCGATAATAGGCGTGGAATAATCCTACACTATCATACTATGAAGACTATAATTGTTTTAATAAATACACAATAAATTGCCATACAAAAGGTATATTACTTACTGATACACAATAAAATGCGAAAATAGCGACTATTTAATTTTGTCTTATCCACTTCAACAACCATTGTCACACCGCACTCACCATTATATCCATGCCAACATTAT
This sequence comes from Homalodisca vitripennis, assembly GCF_021130785.1. Classification (NCBI taxonomy): domain Eukaryota; kingdom Metazoa; phylum Arthropoda; class Insecta; order Hemiptera; family Cicadellidae; genus Homalodisca; species Homalodisca vitripennis. Next base: position 24,409 of record NW_025776222.1, on the reverse strand, counting down.
TTATCAGAACATTTAATATATACAAAAATAACGTATGTCATAAAGTAGGAGTGGGTAAAGAATCAAGGCACACACAAAATTTGTAGCTTTTCATATCGTTAAAACAAAATTTTACAAACAATATATTAGGAAATATATACACATTGGTAGTAAATTTAAGTTTTATTACATTTACCTAAACAATAATTATAGTACACATATAATGTTATAACAATATTTCCCTAAATTTAGGCTAACATATTTTATAAATGTTTATAACGTTAAATGTAAGTAAGATAAACAGTTAGTATTGACATTTAACTGTCTTAAATCTGTAGAACTGTAGAAATAAAGGTTATGATCACACACACAAAAAAAGGTGTATGACAGTGGTGTCATATATCCTCAGTAAATGACACGGAAAAATCACAATCTGACCTAGATAATGTTAATAACTGGAGCGTTCTTAATAATTTGAGATTTAATGTCTCTAAATGTCACGTGACGTGATTTACCAGGTTATAAAACAGTATAATAAAAAATTATAACTGAAATGGCGAAGTAATTACAAGAGTTAATTCAATTAAAGTTATAGGAGTTGTAATTAGTTGTGATTTATCATTTGCTACTCACAATGAAAATTATGTCAATTCAGCTAGTCGTATGTTGTGGTTTATAATAAGACAGGGCGTCAATTTTTAAAACATCAGGTCTTTTATCACATTGTACACATCAATCGTCACATCAAGACTTGAGAACGCCGTAATTGTGTGGAATCCGATGTATTATTACACGAAGAATTGATTAAACAAGTTCAAAAAAGATTTTTGAGGCATATTATAAATGCTTTGATATATACGTATTTAGTGCCATACAATGAATTGTTGGAAATGTTTGGGCTGGAGAGTCCGAGTCGGAGGAGACAGGTCCTGGCGCAAGTGTACCTCTGGGGCCTGGTCCGGGGTCGGGTGGACGACGCGAACTGTTTGTGAGTCCTCAGTTATCGACTCCCCAACTCAACAGCACGAACAAATGTTTGTTTCATTTGCCCTATTCACGCATGGCGACGCGTGCATTCTTTCCTTTGTTAAGCATGATGAGGTCTTATAATACAATACTCTTGGGTGGGTCCGACATTGATATTCAACATGACAGCTAGAATGTTAAAAAAAAGATTAAGCCATTGTTGTTATGGGATCCGTAAGTCAACGTTCTCCATAGGTTTCTCCATTGGATGTTTTGTTATCTATGTGGGTTTTCGTTACGTTATTTATTTATTTATTACCATTATATTATATTTATTGCATTGTTATTTTATTATATGTATTACATTATTATTATAGTACATATAAGATATTACATTAGTTACTATAATGCTATAAATTGTTTAATTATATATTTTGTACAAGTATTTATTCCTTATGACAAAGTTTTAAAGGTTGTCTTTATTATTATTTTTGTGCCTAAAGTAAATAATTGTGCTATAGACTTGAGCTATAACTCAAGCCACTGATGTCTGTTTTGGAATTTTTGTGAACTGCTATAATATTATTAGGGTAAATCCTGTTTTATAGCAAGTAAATAAAATGAAATAAAAATAAAGTAAAATAAATAAGGTAATAGGTAGAGTGGGGTTCCTCTATCTGAGTTGGCATGCTACTTGTGTTACGATCTTTGGTTTTTAAAATCAAAAGTATGAGAAATAATAACAAGCTGTATATTTACACAATCCTGCAATTTCTTACAATGTCGAGTGCCTATATAAATATTTATGTATTGAAACACAAAATAATATGGAATAGTATGGCATACTGCTGAGCGTTTAATAATCCATTTCTCTTGGGAAATAATATCAGTGCATTTATGTTAACGTAAATTTAGTAAATTTACACAAAGGAAACTTTCGGAAGGACTTTTCTTCCAGTAGTCATATTCTCATTTGTCAATATGTTCTGTGGCAAAATTAGTGTTTACATTGAAGACTATTAAAACAACACTCTACTTGAAACCAACTATAGTTATTTTCGTCAAATTGTAAAACCAAAGCATCAGCAATTAACGATGCTACATTCCACTGAAAAAAACGAAATATTGCAAACCTAACAAAACAATGAAATATCGCACACCTTACTAACTGTGTAGAATTGTTTAAAATATTACCTCAAAACAGGAGTATTGCTAACAAACCAACTAACACAATAAATTTCGTTCTTTTCCTCCAATATATAGCATATTTTCGGAACAGAAGCCCTAAAATGGAATATTATCATTTATAACAATGCTTTTGAGTTGGGTCATGGTAATTAAATTTCATATGTTACGATGGGGAAAACGTACGCCAAATCTAAGCAGATTCTTTTAGTTGCAGATATACTAATAAACAATAACATGACATATCGAATAGACTGCCTGGATATTGTACTAAAACTGTGATAATTTATCACCTACACGGTAATATAAGATGGGCAACGGATTGTGTTTGTCTCTCTAGTATATATGTGTAAGAGTAATCTGATAACAAGAATCGGTATATTATAGTAGTCTTATAATGTTACTTATATAATGTATAATACTTATATAAAATGTATATACTTATATAATGTATAAGTCGTCACTAAGAAAAAAAGAAATAGGTGAAACATGCACAACAGAGTACATATTATTATATTTTAATATCCATAGATACAGCAAAGTAACAGTATTTCAAAGTTTTTGATAAATTCAAAATGTATGTTTACAAATTTTGTTGAAATACAACTGCGTTGGGTTGGGAAAACACATTCAGGAACAAGTGCGACGTCATAGCTTGGTAAGGATCAGGACTTTTTTCATAGTTCAGTTTAACTTTCAACACGCAGGACGTCAGAAAATCACCACCAGGAGTACGAGTGCGAAGACTAGGATCAAGACCCGGACTTAGATGAGTTACTTTAATTAGTTAGGAATCAAAGTTTCTGCTCTAACTATTCTTCCTAGAGAGTCCTGTTTACGGTGTTCAATTGTAACTATAACGCGTTTAAAATTAACTGGATTATAATATTTTAGGGATTTTACAATGAATTTATTGGTTTCGTGAAGACCAGAGAAATCAACCATTAACTTTAGCATGCTTTTTGTACAAAGGAAAACAAAAATTGTAACTTGGGGTTTTTAAACCTTTTGGTACTCTAAGTGTACAGAAGGAATCAGTTAACGTTGTGTTTATCAAAAGACTATAAATTATTTAAGATCCCTTCATAAATATTTCATAAAAAGTGTAAATAATAATTAGAGAATTATTTTCTTAAAGGGGTCTAAGAGTCATCTTTCAGGTATTTTAATTAGGGTACATATAGAATCAAATTTGAAATTAATGAATGCTGATTGACTTAGGCATACAGTTCACAACTTAATTACGTTTATTAGTTTAAACTGGACAGAAAGAAAAAATGGAAAAAAAATCTTAAAAGAAAATGGTCTATATATGTTTATTTAATCGAGTATTTACTGAGATTGTAACCAGAGCACTCATCCACTTCAAGAGAGAAACGAAATGAAGCGATATAGTGATAGAAACAACTTATTATATTACATATTCATATATAAATATTAAAGTTTTCCTATAAATAATAATTTTTTGTCCAATAAGTGTTCTTGGTAAAATATAATGAACCGTTGTGGAGAATATTGCAGAGCATATTTTAAATGATGATAATTAAATTAGGTCCGTTTAGTTTTTTTGTTTTTGTGACTACTGTGTGTTTGGATAAGATACTAAGAATAACTAATAATTTTCCATGAAAATTACAGTTTGGTGCCATAAATCAATTTAAAAGTTAAAGTAATTAAAAAACTCATGCAATTTTCACGTTGCATCGTAAAATAATCAAGTCTATAAAATATAGGTGAATATTTTTCTAATGTCTTGTAAATTAAATCGTACACAAATTATGGGCTGAGAATTATAAAATAACTTTTTAAACAGAGTTTTTTCTTAAGTAGTATTTTTTAAAGTTATTTTTCATTAAAGCTTTTCCATTAAAGACTTTGAACTTTCAGTCTAAGACATAGCACATGTTCGAATCCTGCCTTTGACCGCTGCACTTTTCATCAGTACCAAATGCCTTGAACAGAATCGACTCTCCCCCCTATTCTGTTTCATAAGATCCTCGGACAGGCTAGTGGCCTATGAGAACGGGCGGAATAATGCTTAAAAGGGGATTGGCTTATCCTTTCAATAAAAAAAATTAAAAAAACATACGCATACTCAAACGCTGAATTACGATTTCTGTTTTAAACTATTTATTATTAACGCCTTAACATATTAACCTACAAACTGTATAACTTTCAATCTGAATCTAATTTTGAATTCACTGAGCTTCAAAAGTATTACACGTGCGTTAAAACACCATGACATATTCCAGTATATATTATTCAGTGATACCCATGCATAGATGAGTTGCTGTAACACCATACGGCATGATACTGTGTAACCTCATGCACATATCTATAATGACACATACATGTAAACGTTACACCTACAATCTCTGCCAGATACTTTATTTACAGATGTTAAAAATGTCCAAATTTATAGATTGTTCAAATTTTTAAATCTGGTTAATTTTAGGGTTAAAGATACGACTGTTAAAATAGCTTAAATGTTTATTGGCCCATACAGAAATTTCTAAAATAAAAGTGTCTGCTAGTTTTTTTATGAAAATAACCTTAATAAAACATTTATTCATGATGTTTATGTACTCAGTTTGCTCAAAAATTTACCTCCTACTCAGTTTTATCTTTTTATTACTTGTTTACACTAAGATCAATGTGTAAAGGTACGATAATGACCTTTAAATATTATGCATTGATATGCATTATAATCGAACTCGATATTGCCTTCATAGACATTAACCTAATTAATCATCTGTCTAGTTTGTGTTTCGTAATGATTTTAATCCTCTCTGTACCCAAAGTGTGCAGGGAGAATCTCTTTGCTATTTCATGAAAAGCTTTTACATCCATAGTGGTATTTACGTGTTATGCATACTTGATAAAAACTTTATAGTTGTTCAAGAGAAGTATATTCTTACGTATGTCACACAGCCATCCATACGGCATTTTGTATGAAGTTAAATATTCACAAATAGTTCAACCTATTTTATGAAAACTAGCAAAGATTAAGAACGCCTAACTATAGCAAGTTAAATGTTACTATTCAGGATTTGAAAACATAGAGTGGAACTTATTGTATAAAAATGCGGTTGCGGTACACTTCAGTACAGATTAATATTAAATAAATAAATTAAATACATTAAATAAATTAATCAAGCGTTTGTTAATTGTAATTACTAATAAGACTGTTGAATATGTTCATTCATTGTTGTCAAAAGAGAAGAACATTAAAAAAAGAAACATTGAAATGTGTCATACTTAACATTACATGATTTTTTCAGGAACGCATTATAAAAATGAGTGCAAATAGAATTACAAACACTTCTAAATCAATAACATTGTTCTGGATCTTAAAAAGTAGTTGCTAATCATTGTGGAAATATCATCACACTACGCATTTGGTATGATACTACCCTAGAAACTCATTGTTATTCCAGCCAGTAAAAGCCCATTTAAAGCTGCAATGTAAAAAACAGAACAACTCATTAAATCGCACCACTAGACACAGCATAGTATATTTGCAACTTATAGCCTACAACATGTCATACTTTAGTTTACTGTTATCGAATAGGTGGTTACCCATAGTTATGTATAAGCTGCAAACCTAATACTAAATAACATATTTATAGAAGTGGTTTATAGAGAGTATGCATTTCAGTTTTGAAATTTATAGGATTTAAGAATTGTCTATGTCAATTCTAATGTCAAGTCCCATGATAATCATAAAAGCCATTTCAACATTTAACAATCCTTTATTCGACTAATAAAGGCATTTAAACGATTACAGTGTTACATACGACGGGATAAAAGTCAACTTTGAAGACTTTGACAACCAGGCCGTGAGGCGCTGTGTACAAGGAAGTACCTATAGTAGCCAACATATTGAACTCTGTATGATTATATTGTTGTAACACATGCCGCGCATTCAAATATTGTTATAAAAGAGTAGAGGCACATCCCCTCTTAAGGCTTATTACGCCCATCCTCGTGGGCATCTGGCCTGTGGGGGGTTTTATTATACAGAATAAGTAGGAGAGTCGAAGGTACTGAAAAACACTGTGCCTGGTCACACACAGGTTATGAAGCTGTGGTCTCTTTCTTTGTCAGATCCCAAGCGCAAAATCTTACATAGTGCGGTTATTGACTCTAGAAATACCTGTTAGTATTTTTAACATTGGATTATTGTATCTATTCACTTGTATATTATATGACTTTACTGAGAAATGTGTGTGTTCCATTATATACTTATAATGTAGTACGTAGTATATACGTAGTTTCACTCTTCAACTTTATGATCCTAAAAATTACTATTTATAATTAATCTAGTTATTTTTAAAACAGGAATATGTTCCAGTCTCCATCATATGTTTTCGAGTGTTTAATAGGCCATTGCAAAATGACGTATCTATCATGTATTTGAAGTGTGAATTATCTGAAATACTCTAATCGTAACTGTGGAATTGGCTTTTTTTGGATAGTTGTGTGTGTTATGAGTATCAACGTTTTTACGCATATTTTTGTCTATCTACACTTGACTTTTATTTTGGATAAAACATCAATAAGTTATATTGGGTCAGTCTTCGAATCATTTATGAAAAACGATTGAGTACTAAGATATGAATAAAAATGAATAGTATTTGAAAAAACAGTATTTCATACCTTTTAACAAGTTCCACCATGTTATTGTATGTATGGAACATAAAATTTGTGAATTAGTTAGGTTTTGTTTTTATTTTAAAAGATTAATAGGTTGAAAATTTTATAGTTATAGTTATGTTATGTGTTATAGTACATTTTTGTGAATCCATCTTAATTCGAGATAAAATATAATTTTTTTATTACATCAATAACAACGCTTTATATGAGAGTAAAGTGGCTGAATACTGTTTACTTAAAAATATTTCAGAGCATTTTATTAATAATTGAAGTGGTTTCATAATAAAAAGAGGGAATATTATTGTTGAAAACATTTAATATACTTTGCAGATATGGTCAAACCCTTTTTAAGCCAAACATAGAGTATATAACAGCTCCTTATATTTAACCTTCTCTAATATGGTCATTTATTTAAGAAATACTACATGTATATTTAGATGTGTCACATTTTATTTTTTTATTTTGAAAATAAAAATTTCACTTTTGTAACTTGCATAATAATACTAAAGGGATAATGTATTAATGTGCAGGTAGGTAATCAATGTCAACTATACAATAATTTCGAAGAGTCCATTAAGCCAGTGCGACAAACCTACTTGTGTTATGGCAGAGGTTTGATAACTTCATATTGTGTATGAACATTTTTCACATGCTGTCAGTGGTATACAAGTTTTATTAACTGAAGGTAAATCACCTCAGACTATTTAAAAATTATACGAAATTATTTTTATTCATCAACCTTTCACCGATTTTTGTAATTATTTATGGTTTTTTTTTAATAACACGGTAACTTGTTTACCAAATAACTATACAATTGCAGTTTAAGAGCACTGCACTGTAGACTACTTGAATTATATACAACAAAGCGAACACTTTAATCAAATATATGAGGATTTTTAGTTACAGATATACTAATTAACAAATAAGATGTCATCGAATAGAGTTGGTTGATATTATATCCAAGCGATAATAATTTATCAATCAACCATATGCTAGGATAGTAAACATAATCGTATTATTTTTGATGTATGTGTATGAATAATCATATTTAAAAAATCTACCTAATTTTATATTATTAGTCGTAACGTAAAAAAGCAAATGAAGGTATAAACTAAAATAAAAATTCAAAATTTAAACAAACACAGCAGCTGTCTATATATTTTTAAATCCATGGAAACCACAAAGGACAGGTATTTCAATGTTTTGATTAGTTGAGAAGTGCTGTTTACAAAAGTCGTTGATTTCATACCACGTCGTGTTGGAGAATCGTGATCAAGAACAATCAAGATGTGATGATAAAGCTTGACAAAGGCCAGGACATTTCCACAGTTCAGCTTCATGTTCAAAGATGTTCAACACGCAGGACGTGGAAAATCTACACCAAGAGTTCCATTGCAAAGACCAGGATCAACACAAGGACGTAGAGATGAGTTACTTTAATTATTTATAAATCAAAGTTTATGCTCTCAGTATTCGTCTTACCAAAAGCAATTTATATCGTAGTTTTTGCGATTATTAAACACAGCAAAAACGGTAAAAGTGTACCAGTGTAATAATAAATGTTTGAAATTGAAAGGATCCCCTTAGTTTTTAAGGAATTTTACAATACGTTTATTACTTGTTTCATGAACAGTCAATTATATATGTATAACTTTTTCCAACGAGAAGAAGAACGTGTGATTTAGGGTTTTTAATTCTTTCAGTACTTTAAACGTACAAAAAGAATCCGTTTACAATGAACTACATTGCACTGCAATTTTTATTTTAAGATCCATTCATACATATATTTAAAAAGTATAAAGAGTACTAAGTATTTACTTTTAAATCTCTAAAGAGACTTTCAAGCATTTTATAGTAGGGTACATACTTAAAATAAGTTAATATTAGTGAATGCTAACTTGATTAGGATTAAAATATAAAAATTTATCGCGTTAACTTGTTTAAACTCAATAATTAAATAACGATATTCTCCAGATTTGTAGAGAAATGTAGTCTATCATTTATAATTTATCAAATTAGTTACTGAGATTACCACTAGAGCTATCTTAAAATTTACAATGAATAAAAAATGTATTATTGAAATGATACAGTAATAGGAACAACTTATTAGATTCCATTGTCACCTTTAAATATCATTTAAACTACGTATAATAACATAACTCGGTTTCAGGCCAAAGTATAATTAATCGTTATCGAGAAAATTAGTAAACATATTTAAATAATTTTGTAGGTTGTGTTGTTTCTAGTAGTTTTTTTGTGGTTACAGTGTATTAACCAAAATACTGTACATTAACACCTCATAATATTTGAAAATATTCTTGGAGTACATAACAAATAAAAAGTTATTATTGAGAAAAGGTAACATATTAAGATTTAAATTACTCATTGCTCTGATATTCGGGAAATGTTTTGCGTAATTACTTGAGTACTACGAGTAAACTGAGTCGGTTAACTGACTTGGAGAGTTGAAACATTACTCAGTGAGAACTCGGACTGCGTGAGTAATGAAGCGGGGAGAGCTGATGGGTATTCTCATGACAAAAATGCAGCTATTGTTAGTCTTTTATTGCTTAGGAATATTTTAGAAGTCTTTTATATACACTAGATAAGGAAATACAAAACCACCAAAGGCTTTGTATTTATTAGATCACTGAAATATTAGCTGTATATATTTAGCAATGTCCATTATTTAATATAAAGTAAAAAACATTTAAAAAAGTCTGGCTCACGTTATAATATAATACAAATTTTCCCTTTTAGGAACAAACTTAAAATTGGTTGGAAACAAAACTACCGAGAGTTACAAGCTAATAATACCTTCTTATAAATTTAATAATTATTTTGAGTTGAAATATTTTAATAATACACATTTTTTACGATGCTACTCATGCATCACGTAAATTCCACATTTACTCCAGGTTTATTATTTTGCGCTGTACATTGACACTTAAGCTGTAATCCGAAAGAGTGAAAAATTAATTAAAATTTATCATAAGATGAGAACGTTAGTTTAAGACTACAACTTGTGTTGTAATGTATGACGTAGTAAATTATTTTTGTATATTTTATGTTTACGATTAAGTATTGTTCACTGATAAGCTGAATATAAATTGAAAGTTCTGTGATTTATTTGGAACACAATAAGTTAGGAAATCTCATTTTGTGGCTATGATTGTGATTTACAAAATACATAAAATGACCGAAAACTTGGATTAGTTGGAAGGATAGGATAGCTCCTCTTACACCCTCCACATTTCTTTATGTTAATTACTTAAAAAGGTAATTTGAGGTAATCAGTACGAGTATACATATATTAATTATTTTGAAGGAAAACATTTACAACTAATTTTTGAGCTTTGTCTACAAACAGGTATTAATTAAATTTTTCTTAAAAAAAAGAGTAATCCAGATCACGTAACAGCCTACGTAAAGAATGTAATGAGTAAATCGCATCAAGTACCATTAAAATGAATTTAAATTTTAATTTTTTGGTTAAATAATAGCTCAGGTTATCCTGTTAGGAGACATTCAGAAGAGTCTCTTAGATGATAGACTTGGCTAACGCTACATTGAGTATTTTCTAAACGTGTCGCAAAAATAAAAGTGACTTATAATTAAAAGCTTTCACTACATTACTTTTTAAATATTTCTGACTATATTATGCAGAATAAACTATGGTAAAAAATTATAGAAAGCTCTTATATATTCTAGTGCAAATGGTAGTGGTTTATATAATTAATTAGAATTAATTATAAGAATTGGTTTTTGAGTATATATATATATATATATATTTTATATAATTTCTGTCGTCCGAATTAGTATATTAAAGGGTCCTAACCAAACTATATATCTTTATTTATATAATGTTTTTATTACCATGTTTTAACATACTAATTCTGAGGATATTGATAGTATAGAAAATTAGGAACATTTCTTGAATAGTAGGATTTTGTGTGGAATTTTAAAAATTTTTATACGTAGATACAAAGTGAGGAGGTTTTTTAGTAGTGGTCATTTTGCACAGGTTTATGCATATGAGATGACTTGATAGTTATGGTGACTGTTAAGTTTAAAACCACAGTAACGGAGTTAACTAATGCAACCCTGAATAGAGAAGTAAACTTCAAGGTGTGATAGGATTGTCTTTGTGTTAACTCGGCACAGGACCGTGCCCTTCTCATTTTTGGAAGGGGTCATCATTGGGGGCCATCGTTATTTTTGTGGCAAGGAGGCTCTACCATCGAGTTGATGTCACAAGTTCCTAATATTGTGATTGACACATGACAGAATTGAGGACCACAAGTGGAAAAGTTTGTTTCCAGGGGAATATGGTTACTAATGTAGTGCAGGATTTCGATCGGAGGGTCTTGTTGCTCAGAGCCGAAGCTATTGCATCTCTGGGATTATACCTGGACTAACGTTTGGGGTTGTTTTCTCGAGGTTAAATGCTGAGTCCGGACTGGCTTGCATCCTAAGAATAATCTGTCTGCCAAAGACCGGAGCTAACCCAGCTGACACGGTTACTGACTTATATGATTGTCATAATCTTACTCGTTTCTGCATTATAATACTCAGGCTATGACGTGGAGGATTGTTTACTCACTTCAGTAGGAAATGCCTTATCTAATCTTGCGCTATAAATGAGTTGTAGAATTTTATGTATATGGTGTATTACACATTATTTCAATACATATATCTCAACGAATATTCTTTGACAAATAAATCAGGATTATGATGTTTTCAACGAAGGAATTTTTCAAGGAGCTATCACTGATCAACGCAATACTCTGTGACCTCTTACACTATGTGCCTTATAAAAACGATAACCAAAAACATTATATTAATTAAAATATATTGACATTGGGCATTGTAGATTTTACAGTTTGATTTACAAGAAACTGAAACCGTAAGTAATTTATGACAAAATTGTTTTAGAAGTTGGCACCAAGTTTAATTGTATTGATAAAGATTACTAGATATTTTTTTTAATTTATATATTGTGCTTACCCACATTGAAATATAAATTCTTTGGAGGAAAGTATAAACCTGAAAATTCATCCTCTTGATTTCCGACGTAATTGGTACGTTGAGCTACAGCCAATTGTAGTCTTTACATTAAAAACCTTAAGTTGCAGCCTAAATAAAAATTTCAAACAACTCAATATTTTGCCCAACAACGGAAAAGGTTTGTAATTGCTTAGTTTTTTTTATGTATCTGAATGATAGTACCTGTGTTTTGAAGGTATTACTACAAATAATGAATACCTAACACTTGCACCATGCTACTATTTTAGGCAATAAACATATTGTGTTGTTGATTGGGCTTATATATGTACCCATAAATGCAAGGGTATTTAACATTGCACAACATATTCTGTTCTATTATCCACATAGTTTATGTACAGTCATATCGTGTGTGCATGATAAAATGTCTAGTTCATTTATTTCTTGGATAAAAAGGCAACATCCCCTAATTGGTTAATTTAATTATATAATTAATTGATAAGTTGTATTCTACTTTATTACTAGTTACAAACGATAGCTCATATTTTTACAGCATAGAATACCTCGACTAGATTGCTTTAAATCACAATTTTAGATATTATATTCGTTTAAATCTGTTAGCGTGATTATTATCCAGTCGAAACATTTAAGAGAGTTTGAATTTATTATATAAACTTAAATCTAATTATTAATGCATTATAGTTTAGTTATTTTTATAGTATTTTTGGAAATTTAAAACTACACTATTGTAGAGGAATTAGGAATATTATAACATGTCACTTCAAAAAGTGTCCCTGGATATTGTATCCAAAATCTAATAATGTAGGACATACATCATAACTTTAGACGAGGAACTTTTAATTATAAACTTTAAAATTATGTTTTATTCACAAGTTTGTTGCATTAAAATTTATGTGTTGGTGTAGCGTTCCGTTTAGTGTTAGTAGAAGTAGTGACGTCAGTAATATAAGGAGACGGGTGAGCTTTGCTCAATTCACAGTTAGTCACGGAAGTAGCACCAGGAACTCGATGTAATGGCCAGATGCAGGACCAGAACTTACATGGATGAGTTACTTTAATTCTTTATAAATAATAGTTTTTAATTACTACTTCTCTATTATTTAAGTTAATTAAGCTAGTGTGACTACCCTATTAGTGTTAAAGTAGTGGTTTCAACATCGCAGAATGGTAATGAAATAGTTATAGCTTTCATTTCATGAGCCCTTTACAGGAATTAATAATTACTACGGTGGCTCGAAAAAACCTTTTTTGGAGTAATCAAATTCTAATAGCGCAAAAAAACTATTATTAAGGAAAAAATATAAAATAAAATCATTTTCAAAATTCGAAATCGCGCAGAGGGCTTAAATTTACGAAAAAAAAAAAAAAATTTCAATTTTCGAAAACACGCAAAAATTCAAATTTTAATTTTTTTGGGGTCTAGTAGTTAAAAAAGGGTTTAAAGAGTGGCATTAATAAATATAAATAAAATTTAGATTCATTCCTTTTAAACTGAAACCGCGCAAAAGGTCTGAAGTTGAGGCGTTTTTGAAAAAAACGATCTTTCATGATTTTTAACGATTTTTAAATATATGTATCAATCTAAAAATTAGTAAGTTAATATTTTAATAGACTGAAAACCATTCAAAATTGTTCTCGCAACACGGAAAACATACTTTCCGAACAGATAATCCTAAACTGTACTCGCGCAAAAGGTCGAAAGTAAGGTACTAGTTAGCTCTCCTCAAAACATACTCCCCTTCCGCTTGGACGGATAGACTCGCCCAGGCTACGGGACACGCGGGCGGCCAGTTGCAAATCATCCGCGTTACTGCTAGTGCTTACGTTGTTAGTGCAATCAAACAGTGATGTGATGAACATTGTGATAAAGTGTTTTTATATGTTGTAATTTTGAAATGGCATGTCCAAACGCTCCCCGTGTCACAATACAGACTACTGCGTGCCCTATCATCGGTGTGCCCAAAGAACTAAGTGGATTGTCGCTGCCAACATACCAGGACATCCTGCTCTGTTGCTTGGATGAGAAGTATAAACGTTCTTTGTTATTTAGTCCTAATAATAAGAAAGAATTAGGATTTTTTAGCAATTGCCGATTGTGTAGCTACTCAAGTAGTTGGAATTTACAACAAGGCCACAATTCCAACAGTCACACACACTCGTGTGGTCCAATTGATCCAATCATATTACAACTCTTATATTGCATTAAAAAATCTTATAACCGAGACTGTGAAAAAGATTTTTACAAGAAAAAAATTTAGGCTTTCATATAGAATGCATAAAGCAAACTTTTTGATATTGCTGCGTGTAAATGCAAAATAACTTTGAATTGCACATGTGGTACTGTCATCTGTAAGGGCAACTGTCCTTTGAGTGTAGCCTGTAAATGTGATAAAACTAGAAGAATTCCAGACATTGAGTTGAAATTTATGTATGATCAAAGAACAACCAGAATTATGGCTATTGGTAGTTTAGATGTACAAGAAACAACTAAATTAAGAAAGAGAGAAGAGAGAAGAGCACAATTGTTGTCTCAAGAATCGCAAACTACTTTTGAGCTTAGTACTCCCAGTACAAACAAATGTTCTAAGTGGTTGCAGTAATGAAAAAAAAGAAAATTAAGAAAAAATCACCAGATGTTGAGTGTGATGTAGGGGTTTTGTTGCCTTCTTCGTCTACACAAATGCGTTCAACGTTGACAACAACATCCTTGATGAGTGACAGGTTCGGGGTGTCGGACAGAGCCACCGCAGCAATAGCTACTGGTGTCTTGCACGATTTGGGAATAATATGTGATGAAAACATGGCAAAAGTAATAGACATAAATAAAATAAGAAGAGAGAAAGAGAAGATTCGAAAAGTAATTACGGAAGAAGACAACCAGATGAAAGAAGTAAACGCAATCTATTTTGACGGAAGAAAAGAGAAAACTATAACTCAGGAGAAGATTGGATCGAAAATGTACCGGAGGACTATAAAAGAGGAACATGTCAGTGTGATAAGTGAGCCTGGTGGTAAATACATTATGTAACACCAAAAAAACGGGACCGGGAATGGAATTGTAGACAGTATTTGGGAACACTTAGAAAGTAAGGGATTTGATATGAGTGCAGTGGAGGCCGTCGGATGAGATGGAACAGCCACAAACACTGGAGAAATGGTGTTATACACAAAATAGAACTTATGTGTTGCCGTTCGTTGCAATGGTTTATATGTTTGCTACATTTTAATGAGTTGCCATGTAGGCATTTATTTGAACACTTGGATGGAACTACAACAGGGCCAGCTTCATTCAGTGGTCCAATCGGAAAACAACTCCCTGGCTGTGAGAAACTTCCTGTTGTAGATTTTGAGCCGATACAATCAGAAGTAATTGATATTACTAAATCCAATCTGAGTAAAGATCAGCAGTACCTCTTAGACATTGTAAGAGCAGTCAACACAGGAATCTGTAATCCAGACTTGGCTGCTAAGGATCCTGGACCCATCAGTCACTCTCGTTGGCTTACCTGTGCTAACTGGGTTTTAAGATTGTATGTCTCCCAAACTAGTCCAACAATTGAGTTACAGACTCTTGCAAATTACATAGTGAAGACATATGCGCCTGTGTGGTTTGATATAAAGAAAAACTGGACTGTGAAAAATGGACCGAAGCATATTTTGAAGGTAGACAAATCAACCAGATATCTGCCAGAAAGTATCAAGAATATCATTGATCCAGTGATTCAAAGGAACGCATTCTTCTGTCACCCTGAAAATATCATGTTGGCTATGATAATGGATAAGAACCCAAACATTAGAGAACTCGGATACAGGAGGATCCTAAAATCCAGAAATGAGCCATTAGCCGAAGGATTCGTTAGAGACTTCATCATACCTTCAATCAATTTTAGTGCAAACAACTATACCGAACTAATTGATTGGTCTACCTGTAAGTTAACACCACCGCCACTTCTGTCTAAGATGTCAACTGAACATATTGCTTCTTTATTGAAAGAAAAGGCCTTACCGGAGTTTAACTACCTCAAGTTCCCATGCCACACCCAGGCAGTTGAGAGGTGTGTAAAACTGGTTACAGAATCAGCAGAAAAAGTGTGCGGGCAAGAAAATCGAGATGGATATATTAGAGCTACCTTAAAATCAAGACAGCTGATGCCCACATTTGATTTCAAGTCACAATTCAAAGGGGTTTCCATTTAAATAACCTTTTGCCTATCACAATAACATGCATAATGTATAATATGATGTAATATGATGTGATTGGCTAATAAATTTATTTGATTATCACTTGCAAGAGTCTTAATACAAACCTAAATATAATATGTTATGTAAACACACGTTAAATATTGAAAATCACAAAAATTATCATAATCATGGAAGATCGATTTTTTAAGAAAACCATCCATGCATCTATAGGCATTTTGCGCGATTTCAGTTTAACGGGAATTAGTCTAAATTTTATTTATATTCATTGAGGCTATTCTATAAGACCCTTTTTAACTATTAAAACAAAAAAAAAATTAAAATTAGATTTTTTTGCGATTTCGAAAATTGCCAAAATTTTTATTTTGTTCGTAACTTTAAGCCCTCTGCGCGATTTCAAATTTTGAAAATGATTTTATTTTATATTTTTCCTTAATAATGACGTCTATGCGCAAGTGTTTTGAGCTATTAGATTTTGATTACTCCAAAAAAGGTTTTTTCGAGCCACCCTAATAATTACAAACAAATCACATAAAAGATTTGAAAATTAAACAGATTTAATCTTTACTTCACACAAATTTTTGAAGTAATTGATTGTTTTAAATTAACTTATTTAAATAGTAGTTTTATTATTTTGCTTCCCCTAAGGAATTATATAATTGCAATTAAAATATGCAGTAAAACAGTTTCTATTTAGTTATAACACGTTTACAATTAACAGGATTTTTACATAAGGAAGATTATCTTGATCAACAAATAACGTTCGCATATTTTGTAAGCTAAGAAATAACTTTTATTTATGTTTTTAAATCCTTTCAGTACTCTAAGTGTACAGAAATAGTTAGTTTACAATAATTTCCAACACATCGTCCAAGCTATATGCTACCCGTTCATACATATCTAATAAAAAGTGCAAAGATTACTTGAAGAATAATTTTGGTACATTTTGTGAGCTAAAAAAAACTTGAGGTTTTTGTTTTTAAATCCTTTCAGTACTCTAAGTGTACAGAAATAATCAGTTTACAATAAATTTCGACACATCGAACAATCTATATAATATCCGTTCATACATATCTAATAAAAGGTGCAAAGATTACTTGAAGAATAATTTAGGTATATTTTGTGAACTAAAAAAAAACTTGAGGTTTATGTTTTTAAATCCTTTCAGTACTATAAGTGTACAGAAATAATCAGTTTACAATCAATTTCGACACATCGAACAAGCTATATAATATCCGTTCATACATATCTGGTAAATAGTGTAAAGATTACTTGGAGAATTATTTACTTAAATATGTCTTATAGATATTACTCAGGCATTTAATAACATAATTTGAAATAAGTGAATTCTAGTTGACAGGAATAAAATTCATATCTTAATAACATTTAATTGTTTAGACTCATAAAATAATAACTATATTACACAGATTTGAGTAGAAATATGGTCTGTAATTGTTGATTTAACTAATTAGTTACTGAAACCATGCAGTAGACCTTCACAGACATTCAGAAAAAAAATTTACATTCCTCTTGTTGTTCCCTGTGATAGAAAAAAATATTTCATTTTGTAACACATCTTGTAGTTATTAAACATTTAGTTTCGGAAAAAGTACAGTTTAGATAAAGTTATTTATCTTTAAGAAATAAATTTTTTTTTAATAAATATAAAACGTAACTGAGAGTACCTTTGTTCCTAATAGTTAAGAATAAAACAGATAATAATTAGTTTAATTAAAAATATTAATCGGAACTGAACTACTCTATAAATTATTAAAATACATGTCACGAATGACGTAATGTCAGATTACTATGTACAATGCTGCTAAATTACTAAAACAGCATTTAATAATAAGTCCCTCATAAAGAGGTTGACGCTAAACTTCTAGATGAAACATTAAGAGCCTCTTTGGGCATAACAAAGTTCCAGAAACCAAATGAAATCGCTGCTAATGACGTCATGGAAACATAGCAATATTTTAAAGTTAATTGGGAGATTCCTATCTTAAGTTACGAAATTTTAATTCATTGTAAAAGGGGTGGTAATTGTTTTTAGTATGCAAAAGAGGTGGTAATTGTTAAATTATGAAATACTTAACAATTGCCAGCGTAATATTACGCTTTAGTATTAAAAGCGTAGCATTAAAGCGTGTTAAAATAAACGATAATTTTTAATTTGTCACTATTTATTTCACCATTACGCAAATAATAAAAAGTAAATTTAATTAGATATGTTAAAGTAATTGTATTGTGCAAAGATTAAATGAGATAATTGTATATTCCTGAGAATGTGGATTTAAAAAGTATTTCATAATTTAAGGGTAACTTAAATCTCAAATCACGTAGGCGACCGTCAACGGAGTCCAAGATGATGTCGATTATTTCCTTAATGTGGAAATCCATGGTGAAATATTTTTATCATTCCGAGATCCTTACTGACACTGCGCTAATATGTGATTGTACTGGACAAGCTGTTCTTTGACGATTGTCTCCAGTACCTTAGGGGAACACGTTCAACAGTGATATTGGACAATAGTTGTTTTTCTCAATATAATCGTATGTGCTAGCTTTGTGAAGTTAAATAGGTTACTGCCTTAGATGGTTGTCTTAATATTACTTGTTTGTGTATTACAATATTCCATTCGTGATCAGGAGAATTATTTACTGACTTCAGTAGGAAGTTTCTTATCTAAACTTACTTAACATGAGATTTACAATTAACATGCTGACTCAGGTATATCGTGTATTAACTATTATTTCAGAACTTATAACTTAACAATTTTAATGTGACAAATCCTTCAGGATTATGTTAATGTTTTAAACGAAGGATTTGTTGAAGAGGGTTTCACAGATCAAATCCATACTCTTCGCCCCCTTAAATTAAATGTTAAAAATTTTGCGTTGTAAAAAACCATAATTTAAGAAAAAATTGTTTCAAAAGAAAATTTCATTCTACTCTATAATAATTAGATTACTTGGCTCATAATGTTACACCAAGTAATACCTTAACTATACTGCTTTAAATCATAGTTTTATACAGGGTGATTCATGAAGTTCTCCCCCCACGTCTACAGCACATTGTACTAGTAAAGATAATGAAAAAATTTTATATAAACATAGGTCCGAAAACGCTTCGTTAGCGAGTTACAGCTAGCGAAAGATTTCGCCTGAATTCCTGGGTAAAGAGTAAAATAAAGCCATACTGAACTTTTGGAAAGGTTAATTAAGTAAGAAATATCGTAGATTCTTATGTATTTTTACATGGTAAAGCTAATAAAATAGGTTTCAGAACTGTACCTGTAGTAGTTTTTGAGGGATTCAGGGTTAAATGCAAAAAATTGGGGCACGAAACAATGTTTTTTTAAGTTTGATGTACAATAACTATGTTAAATTGGTAATAAATACATAAAATCAACAAACATTAATTGTAGAGAATTTAATTCTGAGAAAATTGATATAATCAAAGTCTAAAATAAAACAGAAATAAGTACCAAAAAATAGATTTTATTCAGTATAATACATTACTAGCTGTAAAGAAATACCGTACGGTATTTAGTTAAAATAAAACAAAAACAAAATGTTTGTTCCTTAATGATGAGATAAATTGAGAAAACAAGATTAACTGTTAAATAAATTTGTTTGTAAATAAAAATATCATGTTTTATTACGTTGTTTTTTTTTTAATAACAATTTACATCAAATGTTCGAAAATAAATGAAGCAAACATTTTCCCATTATTGTTTACTAATCATCGAAATGCAGTTTTTTGTTTTATCAATTTCTAAGTTGGTAACGCACGAATAACAGCTGATCAACAATGGTAATCTGTACTGTTACGTTAGAACTGTGTATTAGTGGTGTTTTGCAAGCTACAGCAGGAGATCGGGTTCTGTGAATCGTGTTATTAAATGCAATTTTTCTGTGAGTTATAATTCGATTGTTTATTCAGCGAAAAAATGCCTTACTTATTTACATCAGAGGTATACGCTGATATGGTTTTTATTTTGGGTTCCTGTAATGGTAATGCTAGAGCTGCTGTAGAAGAATATGAACTACCTTACCCTAATAGGAGGATTCCAGATACCAAAACAATTTCAGGAACTTTTCGTACTCTTCGGGAAACAGGATCACTACCAAGTACTAGAACCAATTATGAACGAACTGTCCAACTTGATGATGATATTGTTATTAATGCTGTTCATAGCAGTCCAGGTGTAAGTACACGACGTATTTCTAGGCGGATAGGAGTTTCGCAGTCAACGGTGTGGAGGTCACTTAATCGAAACAAATTTTATCCGTTTCATAAACAAAAGGTTCAACATCTACAGCTAGGGGATGGTCCGCTTCGCTTGGAGTTTTGCAACTTTTTGAATATTAATAATCAACTCTACAAGCGTATTTTGTTTACGGATGAGGCACAATTCACTCGGGATGGTGTCAATAACTTGCACAATGAACACTCATGGGCAGAAGAAAATCCACATGAGGTAGTGGAACAGAACTTTCAACACCGATTTAGCGTCAATGTCTGGTGTGGCCTTTTGCACAACCGGCTGATTGGACCTTTCATATTACCTGGACGCCTAAATGCTGAGTTCTATTTGCATTTCCTTCAAGAAGAGTTGCCGCAGCTGTAAGAGAATGTTCCTTTACATCTCAGACAAAATTTGTACTTCCAGCATGACGGAGTACCTCCCCACTTTTCACGTGCCGTTTCTGCTTACTTAAATCATCAATTTCCTGGACACTGGATTGGTCGTGGAGGGCCTCACCCTTGGCCCCCAAGATCACCAGATCTATCTCCATTGGATTATTGCCTCTAGGGATGGATGAAAGACATTGTATACAAGACAAAAGTGAATTCTCGTGATGAATTAATTGCCCGTATTATCGATTCGGCTGTGCAGATACAGGGAAGTCCTGAAAAATTAAGAAACGCAAAAAAAGCAATCCACAAACGTGCTGCAAAATGTATTGATAATGATGGCCTCATTTTCGAACATCTATTATAAAAAGGTGCGTACGGTTGGCCCAACCTGATTAATTTTGCTTAAAACTAGTAATGTATTATACTGAATAAAATCGATTTTTTGGTACTTATTTCTGTTTTATTTTAGACTTTGATTATGCCAATTTTCTCAAAATTAAATTCTCTACAATTAATTTTTTTGACTTTATGTATTTATTACCAATTAAACAAAGTTATTGTACATCAAACTTAAAAAAAACATTGTTTCGTGCCCCAATTTTTTGCATTTAACCCTGAATCCCTCAAAAACTACTACAGTTAAAGTTCTGAAACCTATTTTATTAGCTTTATCAGGTAAAAATACATAAGAATCCACGATATTTTTTACTTAAATAACCTTTCAAAAAGTTCAGTATGGCTTTATTTTACTCTTTACCCAGGAATTCAGGCGAAATCTTTCGCTAGCTGTAACTCGCTAACGAAGCGTTTTCGGACCTATGTTTATATAACATTTTTTCATTATTTTTACTATTAAAATGTGGTGTAGAAGTGGGGGGAGAACTTCATGAATCACCCTGTATATTATTTTTATTTATGAGCTTCGATTCTTTGAAGGTTTTATAAGGAATTAAAATGAATTATTTTCGTATAATAATAAAACATTAATAGTATTCTCTCACAGTGAGCCTTAGTTACCTGAGATGCGTACTTCATAATTAAATAATAATATTTCCGGTGTCCAAATTCTACTACGAGGTATTCTATTTACTGTATTTGTGAGCCACTATAATTTATTAATTTATAAAGAATTCATTGCTATCGTACGATGATAAATCAACGAATAGGATTATCTCACAATGTGACTTTGTTGTCTATTGAGACACTCGCCTATTGAATACGTTTTGGGATGGGTCCAACAAGATAAACATAAGTATATTATAAGATAGCAGAATGTGCAAATTGGTTTAACATGTTATTGCTGCCATCCATACGATCATAATTAGTATATTTTGCTTGTCACTATATTCACCTTACTACGACATTTGATATTTATTCATAGGAATTAAAAATACTGGAATAACTTTTCGTTCTGTTAGAAGCAAAATACTTCGTTTTTAAATTTTGAATTTAGTTTAATGAAAATTATTAGGGAATACCTTAAAATACAAATAACTAACCTTTTTGTGTCTAAGTAATAAACATATTACATTTATTTTAAAATATGTCCAATATGTACAGCGTGAATATTACAAATAAAAAATCGGATTTATAATAAAAACTTAAGTATTGAATATATTTTAATATTTATGCATTGTAATTATTGTATTTGTTATTTTATTTTAATAAATATAAAACAGCAATAATTTAGGATTATTAGCAGTAGTATAACATTTAATTTCAAATAGTGTCCCTGGATATTGCATTTAAACAATAAATTTACACAAACATCATAAATTTAGACGTGGAACTATATCATTATAACCTTTATAATTATGTTTGATTCACACGTTTGTCACCTTAAAATGTACGTTTTTGGGTAATCTGATAAATAGCGTTCTGTTCAGTTGTAGTAGTAGTCGTGACGTCAGAAATATAAGGGACTGGTGATACTGAAGCAGCAGTTTACATAAAATATTATTTAATATCCATGGAAACAGCATGGAATTTATATTTTAATGTGTTTAAATAATTCTAAAGTGTTATGTCATTGCATTTTACAAACTTCGCTCAATTCACAGCTAGTCACAGAAGTAGCACAAGGAAGACGATGTGATGGCCAGAAGCAGAACCAGGACCAGGACTTACAAGGATGAGTTACTTTTATTCAATATAAATCATAGTTTTTACTCACTATTTATCGTTACACATTCAAAACTGTTTACATCCTAGTTTTGGCGATTAATTAAAGAACAAAACACCACAATAGTTCATAAGTAGCGCTAACAGAAATACAAATTAAATATAATTAATACATTGCATTGTTATGTTTTGTGTAAAAGCTCCTAATTTGTGTTTGGTGTTATGTATAATCCTCTTAGTACCCAAAGAGTACAGGGAGAATTAGTTTACATTATTTGATACCAGTCAGACACCAACATGTATTGCAAGTTTTCACGTAGTTTTATCAAAAAAATATATATTACTGTTAGTGAGAAACATTTTCTTACTCGTGTTTTTCCAGCAATATTTCTAGCACTTCTAGTAAGCAAGATTTTCCTAATGAGTTGAAATTAGTCAATGCTTTTTATTCAACATATAAAAATAGTTACTGAATTTTTTTATTAGTATAATTCAATAATTAAAAACCTAGAGCCAAAAAATTGTGGCAAATGTATTCTAAAAATGTAACTCATTCTATTAGTTACTGAAATTCACGCTAGAGCTTTCTTTCACAGTACAAGATATAATAACTGGCCAAGCAAAATTACAGTATTTAGAATGCCGAATTAGATTCTAATAATACAATAAACACAAAAATATTACAAATTTCTCTCCATAACTGATGATAATTTAATTTATGTTTCGTCAAGAATTAGTATAAGTAGTTTTGGAGAATATTGCTATAGGACACATATTCGATTTACATGTGAGTTATACTACAGCACCAGTACATATTTAAATAAAAAGGCAGAGCTCCCAGTGGCACACACAATCCTCTCCCGAACCCCAAAAAGTGCACATGAGCAAGTCTCGTATCAAAATAATGCTGATAGTCTTCTTTGAAGTTCGAGGAATCGTCCATTTTGAGTTTTGTACCGTAAGGAATCAACGCAGTCTTTTATCTGGAGATGCTCGAGACTGAAACACCGGATCTCCCGCGCCTGTCCTGATATTAAAGTCATCTTCAAGTGGCACTACGAAGATGCCCACATCTACCCTACCCAGAACAAGAATCTCGTGGTGCCCCAACCTTCTTAAAACCCTGACATAGCTCCGAGTGATATTTTTGTACCACCGACTGAAGAGAGAGAGCTGAGAGGAAAGCAGTGGGAGTCGGTGGGGAACACCCAAGATGAATTTATAATGCTCCTGAGAGGCATTCCAGTCGAGGGGTTCCAGGGTGCTTTCCAAGCGTACAGAATTGCCTACGCAGGTGTATTGCAGGAGGAGGCTATGTTAAAGTATTTTGTCCATTTGGATGAATAGATTAGTTTTTTCCCTGAATATGCTCATTACTTTCATAACGCACCCTGTATCCTCATGTCTCATCAGGTACACAACTGAGTGCACTTCGATGTTGACTGACACGATCCAAAAGCACCGCGGACCCACCTATTCTTGCATAACGCAGATGTGGTGGGAAGGGCTGTGGATTTTGAGTTTAGCTCCATATACACAAGCCTTTAAATTAAGTTTGTAATGTAGTAAAATTACACTGAAGGTGTCTTAGGACTGCTACGTGAAACTATAGGACAAACAACTGCTCAGAGT